>NW_027522074.1:300000-425612 GCF_052094955.1 Ictidomys tridecemlineatus
AAGGTTTCAAGTACCCACAGGCAACTGCAGTCTAAAAATTTTAACATTTGTCTCATTCTTTCAAGAGAAAGAGACAACAATCGCATAATTTTTAATATATTTATTGTCATACTTATTTTTGTTACTCTCTTTCTATGCCTAATTTACAAGTTAAACTTTATCACAGATGTGCACATATGGGGATAAAAAGCATAGGGTCTGGTACTATCTGTGGTTTCAAGCCTCTACTGGTACAGAAAAGAAGGGAGGTTTAGAGTGTACCCCTGCAGATAACAGGAACTACTATAAAATGGAAAATCTGGGGCTGGGGTTGTAGCTCAGTGGTAAAGCACTTGCCTAGCATGCATCAGGCACTCAGCTCGATTCTGAGCACCACAAACAGATAAATAAAATAAAGGTCCATCAACAACAACAACAACAACAACAAAATAATAATAATTTAAAAAATAAAATGGAAAATCTGCCTCAAACTCACTATTTGCCAGATTTATATTAGGTGTGCTTTGTTTTAGTTGGGTGGAAAATAAAAGATTACAAAGAAATGAGAGGTTGATATCTAAATCCAAATTTACAAAGAATTATCTAAAACAATTTAATGAAATAATCACTGTATCTAAACTGCACTTATTTTTAAACACTTTGAAAACTTTTTATCTTAATTTAGCATTAGTAATACCTCAGAGGTGGTACTAAAATGTAAGTATTAGAACGACCAAATTATTCTTGAGTCTCAAAATATAAAGCAACTATCCATGAATTATAAGTTGAAAAAGGAGACAAAGCTGTGAGAATTATAATGGCAATGCTCCGCATACCGGCAACAACAAACTGTGAAGCCCCTTGCATTTAGCTACTTAGAAATACAAGTTTGCACCCAACAAAGGACACAGGCCAAGAGCAAGTGGCAGCCCAGCAATGGAGTTGAAGAATTCTGCAGCCAGAGGCATGCACATCACATTTCACTAGCACCCAAATACAGACACAGAATTCATTCACAAGACTGAAACTAACCTGTGATCTCCTGGGGATGCTGCAAATTGTTCTCTGCGGAAACTCAAGCAAGTAATTAATCAAAAAGCAGCCAAGAGGTCTCTTGTTTGCCTAAATCAAAGTTTAGTGACATGTTTAAGAGCTTTTATTCAGATATCAACAAATTCTTTCACTAATTAAGTAATAGTTTTATTTATTCTGGAGAGTACCTGACTATTCCAAACAACAAGAAAGTTACGTCAATAAATAACTTGGGAAACAATGACTGTGAAAGATCTTAGAAGAATGAAATAAGAACACTGTTTTACCTAACACTGAAGAGCGTCGCTGAAGTTCCTCATTAAGCTGTTTTTTATAAGGAACAGGTGACCTCAACTGATTGTGTCCTTGAAGGGAGCTGAGGGCTGGACCAACTTCCACTGGGAGAAGGGTGCTCTCCTTGGCTCCCTTCTCCTCTCTCTGTAGAGCAAAAGAAAGGTTGACATTATTTGAAAAATTGAGACACAAGAATTCAGCAAAGAGAAAACAGCAAAGAGAAAACATGAAATTTTCCAGACAACTATATTATATATATACATACATACACACACACATAGATATATATATATACTTATATATATGTATGTATATATTACATGCATAATTTAAAATTAGGCTTTTGGATTTTTTTAAAAGAAAGAAATCCAAAGAGTAGAGCAAAATTATAAGCCAATAATCACACTCTTGGTATATGTGATTTTCTGTTTTACTTTTCATTTGAAATTTGAGGAAACAGAATGCAAGCTTTTTACACAAAGGCCCAGAATTTTTGCTGTGTTTATGGAAGAGATTCCTTGTACTATTGAAACAGCACCCAATATAGTAGCTGCTCAATAAACGTTTACTAAATAGAGTATTATCTTATAAAGAGTCTACATAACATAATATCTTAGATGGAATCTTATAACAATAAAAGGACATTATGTAAAAATTTTAAAACTCTGAATAAAATACATACAGTAGTTAGTGAAAATTGTAAAATCTTTACATTAGTGCAGTAATACTGAGAGTATAGTAATACTAACCTAAGATGTTAATAATAGCAGAAACTGAATGTATGGGTAAACTAAGTGCTCTGCATTATCTTTCCAATTTTTCTATAAATCTAATAAAACTGTTTTAAAAATTAAAGCTTACTTTTTAAAAATTATCATCTTAAAAATGTACCAAGTTTTTACAGTACTTTCAATCTAACCATTAATAAACTTAATTAGAACTATCAAAATTTCTACTGAGGGGCTAGGGTTGTGGCTCAGTGATAAAGTGTTTGCCTCGCATGTGTGAGGCACTGGGTTCGATCCTCAGCACTACATAAAAACAAGTTAAACAAAATAAAGGTGTTGTATCCACCTACAACTAAAAACAATATTTTAAAAAAAATTCTACCTAGTCTGGGCTCAATGGCACACATTTTTAATCCCAGCAACTCAGGAGGCTGACACAGGAAGATCACAAGTTCAAAGCCAGCCTCAGGAAATTAGTGACACTGTAAGCAACTCAGCAAGACAAGCTCTTGCTCTGTCTTTAAATAAAATATAAAACAGGGCTGGGGATGTGTTCAGTGGTTAAGCACCCCTGGGTTCAACAGTACCCCCCCAAAAAAAAAAGAAATCTAGCTTTTTCTTCTTAAGCAGAAAAATCTGGTGATACATGAATAAAGCTCCTTGTTAATATTTCACTTTCTCACAAAGATACAGCATGAAAGTTGAATAAGGAAACTATAAAGAATCAAAACTAAGTTTTCTGATCCTTAATAGTAAGTCTCACCTTTGTTCGATTGAAAAAGATTTACAAAAGAACTATATGCTGATTTAAAAGAAGGTTCATCCTGGTCAGGAGTCAAAGGTTTAAAGTGTGTAAGATGAGAAGGACTGGTAGGAGGTCGAGGCAAATCATTAGCAGAGTCCAGTGTTGGGGAAGTCTTATCATCTGTGGCCATTTCATGAGTCTGCAAAAGAAAAAAAAAAGTTACTGTTTCAGAAGCCAAAAGTTAATTTCAAACAATATGCATATATCTGGAAGATCCTATTCTGTGAGAGTTTTTACTTATGAAAACCAAAGAGTCAGTGAATTTAGCTTAGCATACTCAAGTGAAGGTTTAAAAACACTGCTGTCTAAATCAAATCTCAACACCTAAAACTGATGGTCAACATAATTTCAAACATTACTATTAAAATCATTTTAAAATTTTTAAATTAAAAAATTTGCAGGTAAGGCATAAATGTGAGCAGGCAAAGAAGAAAAATATTTTCGTATCTGTACAAATTTTGGGGAAAAAAAGGTACTTAATAGTTTTTTAAAGTTATAGGGGGAAACTGGTTTTATGCCAACATATAAATTCCTCCATCTTACTTATTTCAGCTTTTCCCTCTAAAAATATAACAAAAAATTATCTACCTAAAGAAAGGAAATAAAATAGTCATCCTTTAATGACATTTCTATATAAACTCAACAATTAGCTCAAGTTACACCTTATTTGAATATTGACAACTATTCAAATCAATAAGCTATGCTCCATCATGTTTCCTCCCAGGAATATGAACTTGCTATTTTCCCCTTTAACCCTATATAAATATCAAGATAAAGATCTTCCTAAAGGACTTTTTCCCCTAAATTACCAAAAATCATAATTCAGCCAAAGCAGTAAATCTCCACATCAGAGTTTACCAAAAAAGCACCGATTTATATTTTGCTATTCGGAGTTATAGTTCAACCAGAAGAACAATGCATACCTCTAGTTAGTCATTAAAATGCTTTAGTTTCTAATATAATTTACATTTTTAAAAAGAGGACATTACACTCTTGTAAATGCTTTGCTTCTCTGAAATCATATGCACCATCTCATTTTATTTTTACAATCCTGGAAGGTACATAAAGCAGTCCTCATTACATTTTTATCTTCAAGGCAACCAAGGTACTCTGAATCTAAAATAACTTTCCTGGGGGGAGGTCACAAAGATAGTTTGGGAACCTGCATCTAATCTCACCACAAAATTCTTTAGATTGAAATTATTTTTGTAGCTTTTCACAGACCTCCAAGTCTAGCCTATAAGCTATTTTCTAGCTACTCAGGACTACTCAAGACTTTGCTTTATTAATAATTTAATTGACTTTTAATTAAAGCACAAATGAAACCACTAACTTAAACAGAATTTTGGCAATAAATATTTATTAGAAGCTGGGGCAGGGAGGAAAAGAAAAAGAGTAAGGGGGGAAAGTGAGAGAAGAGGAGGAGGAAGGAAAAAGGGAAAAGTCTTTAATATCATCTTCTATTGGGGAAAGTAGTTAATAATCCTTCCAAAGTATCATGACACTCCATATTCCAGCTTTAAGACTTAGAAAATAAGATGGTGACTGATTAAGTACAAACTCAAATTTTTGTTCTGTATTTTTTAAAAGAGTACTAGAGATGAAGGACATGATGACAATAGCAACCTCAGACCTCAGAAAACAACCTATATTCTAATTTCACAAAAGTAATATCAGAAGCAGAGTTAAAAACCTGAATAAAGAGCCTTATAATTACCTTGAATTACTTCTAAAGATCAACTAAACATGAAACTTTTTTTAGGTTTTGGAGATATGAAGATAAAAAATTACAATATTAACATATAGCAAGTATTGTCTCTACAACATAAATACAATCACATGGAGTTATCAATAATAATTACATGATATTGGGATCCTGAAAAAACTACATTACAACTCTAATTTTTTGACAACTCAATAACTGCTTATTATAAAAACTAGGACTCCTTCCTGACAGGTAATTAGAAGTATTTATCTACTTACTCAAAGACCTCTGATGTATCACCAGCACTCCACCTCTTTCCATTTCAAGGTTAGTGTAGTATATGCATATTACCTTGTTATTAAAGCTAATCAGTAGGCTATGGGGTATTAAACGTAAGAAATAAATTGCTCTATCAGCCAATATCAAAATTTTAGTTAGAATATCCAAGTATCAGCCTAGTTATCTCTAAGTAGTTTTTTTTAAAAAAATACTCAAATTTTATCTAATAATGCAGGACAGTTTAATACTAGTAGTGTTGGCTTCCACCAACAAAGAGTTTTGTTGTTGTTGTTGTTCAATTTTTGCCAACAAAAATACTAAAGGAATACCAAAACTGATCCATATTACTCTTTCCAGAAAGAAAGAGGCAGTTCCCAGGAAATTAGTCTTGCCTCTCAGAGGAGTCAACCTACCCAAACTCAAGAAAAAGAAAACTAAGAATATTTTTTGTAAGAATGACAGAGTAGGACCTTTTGGAGAGGCATAAAACGAGATTCAAATAAATCCGAAATAAAATACTGCAAATCTGCCAAAATACTATCTGTATTGTTATTGTACTAATTTTTACTAAATGAATGCACGGAATTAACATCTTAATAATTTAACGTATTATACACAGATACACAGAAATAACCGATTCTGCTTGATACAGAATTCTAGCATTTTTCATATTTCTTGAATGTCTTAATAACAACAAACTCTAAACTAGGCAGAAGACCCCATATTCCTAAAAGTATCCACCCACTTCATTCTCATCCTCTTGCTGAGAACATTCTTTAAGAAAGGGAAGTACTAATTTGGAAACCAAGTCTCCCCAAAACACTTTGAGTTGAAATAAAATCGCCTTTAATAGCAGAAACAAGCTTTTAAGGAGATATACGCATATTTGAAAGCCCAATGTTGTTACCAGTTCTGTAGCTTATGAACTTTCTTTTCCAGCCTAATGATGTACCTCTGACACATGGACCAGAGCTCGTCCACTCAAAGGGAAGAGGGGTGGGCATTCCTCCTCCTAAATAAGTTCGGGCATGAGGGTTAAAAGAGGTGCAAGGGAACTTCAAATGTTTCAAGGAACCCTCTTCAAGAAGGGCCCTACGCGGCTCCCGTTTCACTCGCCAGACTCAGGGCAGCCTGGAATTAGGAAGACCAGCTAATGCTTGGGACAGGTTCTTGGCCTTTCCTGGCCCAGCCACAGCCCCGCGAAGGAGCCCCATCTCTCGCCCTCACCTCAGCTTTCCCCCACCGCTCTGGCCCGCACAGCACCCAAGCCGGCCTTCTTCCCACTATCAGCCCCAGCTGGCCACACCCCGGGCCTCTCCTTTATCTGGGCCTCCCGCCCCGGCCCGGCCTCCCTCCACCCCAACCCCAGCTTCACCCGGCTCAGGTGCAGGGAGCCCGCCCCGGAGCGCAGCGAAGGGTTACTTCAGTCGCTGGCTGTTGCAGCAGGAAGCAAAGATGCTTACTTGGTAGATGCGGCGTCTCCCTTCCCCCCAAGGCTCCGCCCCCCCTTCCTCCTCCCCACCAATCCGCAATCTTTCCTGGGGGCCGACTCCGCCCCCTCCTCCCCGCCCGCTCGGATCAGACGCTCAGGCAGAAAGAGTCCAGCCCAGAGAGTGTCGTCTTGGACCACTTGGCCAAAGCTAGGCCTCCTCCGCCTTTTTTGAGGAAGCCAGGATCACGGCGGGTGTGAGCGTCACGCGTGTGGGTCACCGGATGCGTGCTTGGTGTCCTGGGCACAGGACGGGTGCTGGCTGGGCCGCGGTTACCGTATGTGTTCGACACCGTGAGCACTCTTAATGGGTGACAGTGCTCGGCGTTCTCCTGACCCGGACTTTGACTTATGTAGCGCTGATCAGTGGGTGAGAGCGAAGACGCCGGTGTCAGACTTGCAGGACTCCGACCATAGCTAGGCAAATTCCCCTAGATAAATTGCTAACTTCTTCAGGCGTCAGACCTCTGGTGTGTAAAACGGAGTTAATAACAGCAGTACCCACTTCACATACTTTTTTTTTAAGATTACGTAAAACAGTTCATGAAAAGCGGTTGGCAGAGTGCCTGACCCAGAGTTAGTGATGTTGGCTCTAAGCTTTTCATTCAGGTTTTGAGTTGCAGATGCTAAGGCTAGCTGGATCATCACTTTGATTCAGTAGAAAACATACCAAAACCTGCTGACTGAAATTGTGGGGCTTGGCAGAGGAGCACAGAAAGGAAAGAAATATAAAGGGAAGTTCTATTTTAATTCAGTTCTGGGGATTCTTTTCCTCAGAGAGTTTTGGCAAATCCTCATTCAAGCTTTCTTTGAGATGATCTTTTCATCTGCTAGAGAGTACCACAGAAATCTGTCCTAGTACAAAACCTGGTCACTACCCTCAACTGGGCCCTTCAGCAATCATTCTAGAGAGTGTATTCAGCTTCCCCTTGTCATTCTTCATTACTGCGGTGCCAAACACACACACACACACACACACATATTACCTTGACTAGCATTCTCTAGAGAATCTTATCTAACCAAGTGAAAAAGCCAAGGTTACTTTGGGTGCAATCCTTAACAACCTAACCTCCCCTGCCACAGCTTTTTCCTGCATCCACATATCCACTTCTACCCTGGCCTACCTGGATCCCTCCTCTCTGGTAGAGAGAGGTCTGCTCTTTCCCAGTTCAATCCTCCTGGCACCCAATCTACTCTCCTGTTCCTGGTATCTTGCACTGTATCTTCAACCAATCTTTTCCCAGTGACTCTTTGTTCTCAGCCTATGAACATGCTCAAGTCTCTGCCTTCTAGGAAGAAAAACCAAAAAAAAAACCTTTCTTAAATCAGTCCACCATATATTAATATTTCATAAACCTAAAATAAAGTACAAAATAGACCCAGAGAGCATATGAATAAAGTAGTCATACTAGACAAGAACACCTTAATGTATATAGAAACTCCATGTATGATTAAAAAAATAATAATGAAACATCTATTCAACAAACTATTTTTCCCCAGCATAGGGGTGCTTTACCGCTGAGCTACATCCCCAGTCTTTTAATGTTTTTTTTTTTTTTTTTTAAATTCTGAGATAGCTCACTAAGTTGCCCAGGCTGGACTCATTTTCCATCCTTCCACCTCAGCCTCCCAAATACCTAGAATTCTAGGTATGTGCCTCCAGACCCTGTAACAAACATTTTTGAGTCACCAACAATGTGTGTTAAGTAGGCACTACTCTAGGGATCAAACTATGAACATGATTATAGTCCATGTCCTCAATAAGTTTTTCAGTCCAATATCTGTATTCACTTACAGTATAATCTGTGGGGAAAAAAGATGAAAAACTGGTTACCATTTGGTGGTGGGGAGAGAAATCAGTTTAGATTCTGACCTCATACTAAACATCCAAAGTCATTCCAGATGAATTTTATCTGTAGAGAGATGATTTGTGTAAATATCCTCCCAGAAAACTCATCTGAGCCTCCATTTATAATTCTTGCTAAATTGACTATTGTTATAGTACTATATTTATATTTCTCCCCATATATTAGTTGCATTTTGCTGAAAATAGCTTTTTCTTTATATTGATTACTATCAATATGGATGCTAATCAATTTTCTGTGCCTGACTCATTCCACTTAATGTCCTCCAGGTTCATCTTTATTATCACAAAGATTTTTTAAGACTCACTGATATTCCATTATCCATATATACCACATTTTTTCTTTATCCATCCCTGCCTGATGAACACTTGTATTGATTTCAATTTGGGTCATTGTAAATCATGCTACAGTTAACATAGGAATGCAGATATATCTTTGATACACTGATTTCATATACCCAAAAGTGGGGTTGCTGAATCATATGGTAGTTCTATGTTAAATTTTTTAAAGTACTTCCATACTGTTTTCCATAATGAGTGTACTAATTTACATTCACATTAGTAATATGCAAGCTTCCCTTTTTTACTCATACTCTGCAATGCTTCTTATCTTTTGATAATAGTCATTCTAACAGGTGTGAGGTGGTATCTTTCACTGTGGTTATAATTTGTATTTTTTCTGATAGCTAGTTATATTGAGCATTTTTTAAAAGATATTTTATTAGTTGTTGATGGCCCTTTATTTATTTTTATGTGGTGCTGAGAATCAAACCTAGTGCCTCACACATGATAGGCAAGTGCTCTACCACTGAGCCACATCCCCAGCCCCAATATTGAGCATTTTTCATATCTATGGGCCATTTGTATGCTATCTTAGGAAAATTCTATTCACATACATTCCCCATTTTATAGTTGTGTTTTTCATTTTTTTATTATTAAGTTGTTTAAGTTCCTTGTATATTTTGGATAATAGCACCTTATCAGATGCAAGGTTGCAAATATCCTCTCATTCCGTAGCTTGTCTTTTTGTTCTGTTGATTGTTTGCCTAGCTTTGCAGAAGCATTTTGGTTTCATGTGTTGCTCATTTGTCTATGTTGCTTTTGTTGCCTAAACTTTGGGGTCATAACCAAAAAAATTATTGCCCAGGCCAATGACATGGACCTTTTCCCATACATTTACTGCTAGTAGTTTTACATTTTCAGATCTTATATTTGGATATTTAATCCACTTGGCCTACTTTCATTCTTATGCATATGGACCTCCAGTTTTCCCAATACCATTTATTGAAGACACTGCCCTTTTCCCATAGTGTGTTCTTGGCAACTTTCTGAATAACCCATTTACCATAAATAATACTAAACATCCAGAGTCATATATTTCTGGTACCTATTCTGTTCCATTGGTCTTGTGTCTGCTCCTTTGCCAGTATTATGCTGTTTTGTTACTGCAACTCTGTAGTGTATTTTGAAGTCAGGTAGTGTGAAGCTTCCAGTTTTGTTCTTTTTGCTCAAGATGACTGGCTATTCAGAGCCTTTATTGTTCCATGTTCTATACAAATTTTAGCATTGCTTTGTTTTTCTATTTTTGTTTTTTAAAAAAAGTCATCAAAATTTTGACTGATATAGATTGACTCTATAGATCACTTTAAGTAATATGCACATTTTAACAATATTAAAATCTTTCAATCCATGAACATGGAATGTCTTTTCATTTATTTGTGTCTTATTTAATTTATTTCATCAATGTTTTGTAGTTTTCAGTGTGCAGGCCCTTCATCTTCTTAAGTAAATTCATTCCTAAGTATTTAATTTTTTGTAGCTGTCATAAATGAGACTATTTAAATTTTCTTTTCAGGAGGGTTTGTTGTTAGTAAATAGAAATGCTAATGATCTTTGTATGTTGATGTATCCTACAATATTGTCAAATTTGTTCATAATTCCTAACAGTTTTTTTGTGTCATCTTTAGGGTTTTCTACATGTAAAATCAAGTCATCCGCAAAGAAGGACAATTTAAGTCTTCATTTCCAATTTGGGTGCCTTTTATTCCTTTTTCATGCCTAATTGCTGTATCATATTATGTTGAATAGAAGTGGCAAGAGTAGGCATTCTTGCCTGATCTTAGAAGAAAAGCTTTGAACTTTCCACCATTGAGTATGATGTCAGCTGTTGTTTGTCATTGAAAGCACTTCCTAATTTTTGACCAGTAGGCTTATCTTGAACTTCCCTGTTCAGTGGCTTGGAGTCGGTCAGTTCTGTACAAAGAGCTCTAACTCACTTCAATAGGTAATGCAAAGATGTTTTTGTTGGTTTTTTGCAGTACTAGGGGTTGAACCTGGAGCCTTGTGCATGCCAGGGAAGTGCAATCATTGGGCTACATCCCCAGCTCTATTTATAATATTTATTTGTTTGTTTGTTTGTTTGTTTTGGGGAGGGTTGAGAAAGAAGAATTGCAAGTTCAAACCCAGCCTCAGCAAAAAGCAAGGCACTAAGCAATTCAATGGGACCCTGTCTCTTTTTATTTTTTTTAAATTTTGAGATAGGGTCTCCATAAATTGCACAGACTGATCTCAAACTTGGGATCCTCCTTCCTCGGCCTCCCAAGTCACTGGGATTACAGGCATGCACCATGGCACCTAGCTGCAAAGATGTTTTTTAAAATTATGAAATTCAGTTCTGGCTAGGATATAATAAAATTAGCTCCCCTTTACCCTTTATATAACTATATAAATTGTTATATCCCTGCTATAGAATGATTTGGTAGATCTAACAAGCCTTAAAAATTCCTTTATCCATTCATTCCAATTCTAGCAATGTAGCCTAAAGAAATGATTCAACTGTTTTTAAAAAGGTAAGTTAAAGATATCTGTCATAGTTATTTAAACAATAAAATGAAGAAATAAAAGGAAACAACACAACTAACATAAATGACAAGAAATTAAGATGATCTAATCTGTTCTAACCAAGACAAATGATAGGTAAGTAATATAGATAACAGAAAATTATGTTTACTAAAACTTTATAAAGCATTTTGAATAGAAGTGGCACAATCAACTTTTTTGAAAAGTTTTTTGTGTCTCCTTTTTTATACCTCCCATTCATACTTTAAACTCTTTTATTATTATTTCTTTCAAAATTACTCTTAGAATCATTCTACTAAATGTGCATTCATGAGGTCCTTCTGCTTGCCAGAATTATTCTCAGACTGTCTTTCTTATCTCTTTGTGGTATTTTCTGCTTTTTGAAAACATTGCATGACATGAAAACTCTGCTGATTCTCTTACTGCCCCCCAGATTTTTCTTCCCATTTACTTTGGGAACTCCTTTTCTTCTATATGGCCCTTAAAAATGTGAGTATTACTCACAGTTCTCACTGAGATAGGATTTCTTCTGATTCTGTACTCCTGAATGATCTCATATGCTGTTTTCAGCTATTATCAGTATATGCTAAAGATTACCAGATTTCCTTCCCTCTTCAACTCAGACATCCCTCCTGAACTCCAGATACAGATGACTGCCTCCTAGACATCAACATGTTGCTGTCCCACAGGCATTTCAAATTCAACAAACTTTAAACTTAACTCATTATATTGGTCATCAAATCTGTAACTCTATCTTTATTTCTTCCTTGTTGAAGGGTATCCTGTCACCCAAACTCTAAATCAAGAAGTCACCTTCACTGTTGTCTCTCCCTTAATCTTCATGAATAAGCAGTGATCAAGCCCTACTCATATGCAGATTCTCTAAGATCAGCAAAATGAAAATATAACAGCTTTTGAATACTTAGGAGAATCTCATTATCTTAATGATAGTCTCATAACCAAATCCTAACAGAGATTTCATGACCCAGATTTCAGTTTGTATTTATGACAGTATTTGGCGTTAGATATTATTAAAATATTTAGATTCTTTTATTGATCAAATGAAAGGCAAATAATGACAAAGTATGCAATATTAACCAAATTGGGGAAAGTGGTGGGTTAAATTAATCATAATGTGGCATCCAATAGAATAGGCCAGTTCAATTCAAAAGAGCCTGCATGTAAGCAGGGAGCTTCATATTCACATTTCTATCAGCAATCTAATTTCAGTCAAACATCAATTGTTAAATTTAATTGATTTTATTAATGGTAATTTATTGTTTCATAGTTTTATTTCTAACTATTTTGTCTATAGATTTATTATTTTAAAGTTGTGTAAGAATTATCAGCATATGGTGCATTACATTTAATTTTTTCAATATATATTTAATAATATTTTAATGTAAGTCAATGTGAAATCTACAAGAAAATAATATTTAAAGTCAACCTGAAATCTACTCATTCCTATATTAGTGGCCTAAGAAACACTGTTTTATGAGATTCCCATGTCATCTTTCCTATCACATTGACTTTGAGACAAATTTGCAGCCCTTCTCTAGCAAATGTTTATGATTTGATGGACTATTTTTATGATTAAACTCACCGTGGTTTTGAATAATATCCTATATTTATTTTATTTTTACCTCATTTTTCTCATATATTACCAACATTTTTTTAGATACCTTTATTTGTATTATTTATTTTAAAGAGAGAGAAAGAGGATTTTTTAATATTTATTTTTCAGTTTTCTGTAGACACATTTAATTTTTTTTATGTGGTGCTGAGGATGGAACCCAGGGCTTCATGCGCAAGAGGCAAGCACTCTACCACTAAGCCACAACCCCAGCCCGTTACCAACAATTTTTATGAAACTATATTTTAGGTAACTTGAAGGATGCCCTGAATAAGAATGGGTATGATTGCTTACTTTTAATAATCAGCAAGGGATAATAAACCACGTGAACCAGATGTGATATGGAGTAAAATTTACAATCTCAGGTGACCAAAGACCTGAGATTTGAGATGCAGATACACCCTTACACTCTTCTATAACCATTTTTTTCAGGAATAAGTAGACGTGGATGCTAATATCCGTTAATCCATATTAAAAACTAATAAATTGGCTGGGTTTTTGCTTTCTTCTCCGCTAGTGCCCTCTAGCGTCCAAAATGCACCTTGAGCATTTTGCCCTGCTTGTCAATTACAATCCAATGAAAGATTATTTTAAAAAATAAAATTTCGAACATTGACTCTTGCTCATGGTATTATCCTACAAATAGCAATATAAAATACTGTTTTCCCATGTTTTCTAGACTAAGAAATACACATACAAAAATGAATCTCTGGAGGAAATGGAATTTTTAAAAAATCCACTGTTTTCTAAGGCTTCACATCTTTAGTGCAGCTACCTTGGAACCCGGATAATCATCTTTTTCATTATGTTTTAATGCAAATTGTAAATGGGGCTTATTATAGTTTATGGTAATAACTGGAATTATAGGTGCATAAAACCCTAAAGATCTTGTTATTGGTTGTGATGGAAATTATTTACTGAGGCAGGCAGGGTTGCTTTTATATCTGTTGCATACTTTGCATTCTGGCAGCCCCAAAGCAACCCCATGTTGGCTGGAACACTCTCCTTCCAAAGGCACATTACAATCTACAGACCAACCGGCAGCAGCGGGTAGGGAACCTGCCGAGGTGCTGGTCTGGGTGCCTTTACTGCGGACCTGAAAACACGCTTCGCAGTGCTCTAGATTGGTACATGGCCGGGCTGCCGCAGCCTCAGCGCGGCCAGCTCCCCGGCCTGCAGGTGGCATTCACGTTCCTCGGCAGCTGGGCTTGGAGAGGAATCCCAGCTGCAAGGAAGCCCCTTCCCCCACCCGGAGGACACGGAGGTCGCCCCAAGTACTGAGCCCCAGCTTCTCTGGGCCCGCCCCTAGGCCCTGGCCCCGCCCAACCCGAGGAGTCCGCAGGCAGCGATTGAAGACAGGGGCGGGGCCGGGAGGTGGGCTGAGGAGGTGGGGCTTGGGAGGTGACAAAAGCCGGGAAGAGGAAAAGCCCTGACCCGCCCACTGGTCCCTGGATCTGTAGAGTTGGTGTCACAGGCTGAAACAGCTGGGCCCAGTGAGGATTGCCTGTGTGAGTGTGAGTTTGAGCGTGTGAATAACTGTGGCGCCTCGGGCTGCTCGCCAACGTACCTTCCCCTGCAGGTAACCTCAGGCTTTGAGGGGCGGCCCAGGTACCTGGCTGTTGTGGGAGGCTTTAATTCATAAAAGGCTGGAATGTGGAAAAGAAAGAAAGCTCGGGTCTTGGCTATGGAGGCAGGAACTTAGCGGCAAGGCCTAAGTTCAAGCAGGGACAAAATCCAGGTATTCAGCATGGGAAAGGGAAAAAAAGGAAGAAGAGGGTGCTGGAGGTAGGGAAACCTGCTCTTGGGCATGGGAGGAAGAAATTGGGCGCTGAGGAAGTTGGATGCAGTGACAAGTGGAAGACCAGATCTGCATACGGAAAGGAAAATCTTTCTGTAGGAGGTTTCAAAGATGCTTAGAAGACCGTCTTGGATATAATAGGAAGAAAACATGTGACAGTGGGGAACTGGGTGCAAAGAAGGGTGTAAGCTGAGGACTTGGGCGTGGACAGCGAACTCAGGCTGCGAGGGACTGGCAGTGGCACATAGGCTGCGTCCGCCTGGGGGCGCGAGGGGGCGGAGCTCTGGTTTGGATCTGAAGACTGTTCCCTAGGTCACCCTGGGCGCGGTGGGGGTCGGGAAAGCATTCCTCCCTTGAGATGGGATTTCAAGTTCTAGGAGGGCATTACTCTGCCAGCTCCAAGTGTCTGGGTGTTAAAGGTCCCGGCACCCAATAGGGAACATCAAGAGTGGAAATCTGGAAAGAGGAACCCGTCCAGATTCCGTTGGAGCCCTCTTGCACAACGTCCACAGGGACATCTGCAAGCTCACAGCGTCACCCGAGGACATACAAACCCCTAGGCCAGCTAACAGACTACGGACCAGGGACACACCCTCAGATGTGTGCAGGTAGAAAGATTTGTACTCCCTCGACCTTTATTTGGAAGGTGGACGTGGACCCAAAGCTGCCCTTTGCTCCTCTGGATATTCAGCACTGTACTTTAAACCAGATAAATCAGGCAGCCTGACTGGTATTAAAAACAGCTAAATCCTCCTGACGTGTGTGTGTGTGTGTGTGTGTGTGTGTGTGTGTGTGTGTTTGTTTTAAGACTTTCTATTCCCGGTTTTGTTGTGTTTTAGGAGATAAACTGCAGTTGAGTCCACAAGATTGAGAGGAGTTGGTGTGACTAGAAGTCCGTTCACTGTAAAAGTGAGAATTCATAATTTCTCTTCTTCTGTACTTTCTTTGATGTGGCCATCCTGCCTTTAATTAGTTTTGAGGGCAAGCTAAGATACTGCAATGGAATGAGTCAAGAATATTTCCAATGATAAATTAAAACCGCTTTATTTCTTTTAGCCTAGCGTCTTCTCTGATCTGCAAGAGACTATATTTGGCCAGCAATTATTGTAGTTCTTAAACATAGCCTTTAAAAATTGGCTAAAAATTTGAGGTTAACAAAAATAAAATAGAGCAAGTGGTTCTTTTTACTTGAATTACCCTGTATTATTATTCCAAGTTTGTTTTCTGGAATTACACTAGTATGTCAGGAGATTGGAATTTAACTACCTTCAGATTCAATAAATGAACTGGTGGCTGTTCATTTATTGGGCTTGAAACAGCCCTTCTTTCAGAAGTTGGGGTTGGATGGAGACAGAAAATCAGAGAGGTATAAGAATTCAATGAATCCAGTGAGATCTAAAGCCCAGGGCATTAAAATCAAATCCAGAAGAAACACACTAATGCCTTACATTGTAGTAACAATAATTCTTTGTTGTTGTTGTTGAAAGAAGAAAATTTAATACATAATTAATGCAGGGAAAACTTAAAATGTTCAGTAATGCATTATAACACATAGAAAAATTATTGCAGAGAGTATGTTTGCATTCACTGAGAAGGAAACTAAAAAAAAAAACTGTTCCTTAGTTTTGCCATTTTAAATACAGAGTCTGATCTATTAACTGTATTTGCCATCAAGGAAAAATAGCCCAGTCATAACTATTGCATAATACTGTGTAAGAACATGGCCATGAAAATGTACTATCAAAACCAAGATAAGCTTGCCGCTGCTTTTATTTGTTATGTTTTAAAGCAAAGACAGGTATGAAAGTAGGATTAAGCATGACAGATTCATACACTTAAAGCTATACTATAAAATGTTCTTGAAATTACTGATAGAAGTAATTAACTCATCCACAAGTTTGCTCATTTCTTTTATTCTAGTTGAGTTCTAAGTTCCCTGGTAAGATATAGGGAGCCTCCTGAATACTAATAAGCAGGAATCTAGAACTACAAATTTGAGAAGTGAAAGTGCGCCTGGGGTTGGGATTATATCCTCATTTATCACAAGAAACTAAGGTTTACAGCTTACTTATAATTTTTTATTTAAAGGCCAGAATGCTTTAGCTCAACTGTTCAAGAGAGACTGTTTTTCAGCTTCTCATCTAATCTTCTTATTTATTTTTGTATTTATTTTTTTCAATTGATTTCTCCTGACTTTTCAGTCCTCACTCTAACTTAAGGGGTTAAAAGTAATTTGCAGTTGTGTTGCTGGGCAAAGTTTCTATTAAAGTGTCATGAGAAGGAACAGATTCTTTTAGCAGGCTCAAGGCCTGTGTCTCTTCGAGAATAAGCATAAACCATGGTCTTCTTTGAAGGCTCACAGTTTCATTTCTTCCAAAGGATCCAGCTTTGTTCTTTATGGGATTAGATTAATTGGTATTTTGTACCCCCACATGCCATTTTTTAAAGGGCCATGCCTCCCTAAAACAATGCTGTTTCCCCCATCCCACCCACTGGTAGCTTATCCTCGCCTGTGAAGGGCCAGAGGAACCATGGAGGAATTAGGATACTAAAGAACAAGACAGGTACATACTTGGGTCCTGAGAAGGGGACCTTTCCTATTCAGATTTCTCTAATTGAGAAGTCACTTTTGTATTTAGCTTCACATCTCTGAAGCCTGTATTGTCTCTAGGAAAGCAGAGTTCTACCAGGAATTCTTTATTTTGCACAGTTCCACCAGGAATTCTTTGTCTTGCACTTCTGAAGTTATCTGGAATATGGGTCATAAGAACCAGTTGAATCTCCTCAATGGTAGTTATTTTCACCAAAACAGCTTTTTAGGACAAATACTAGCACTTGCCGTTCTGCTCATCTTATGGGCCCAATAAAATGAGGAATTGAATTGGATAAATATGTTCAAATAGGATGATATTGTGAAAATAATCTCATTTCATAAGACAAACCAATAGTTGAGAATAGTGATTGCATTATTAAGGACATGTACAAGGTCAGACACCCCTACCCTTTAGCAAGGTGGCCTTGGGCAAAGCTAGTTTTCTCTAAAGGTAAAATGGTTAAACAATTTCCATCTTATAGGGCTAATAGGGCTGACACAAACCACATATAAAGAACACAACACAATGCTTTATACAGAGAAAATTCTCGATTCTGATGGTAAATATAATTGTTATTTGCTTTGCATGTAAAAACTATTATGAACTGTTCTTTTAGTAGTCACGAGATTGTTTATATTTCATTTCCACTTTATAATGAAATAATGACAAGGCATATATCCAATCTGTTCTTCTTTTTAGATTTATTGAAGTAAAAATGTCCCAAAAAATCCATGGCGGTTCTGTGGTAGAGATGCAAGGAGATGAAATGACACGAATCATTTGGGAACTGATTAAAGAAAAACTCATTTTTCCTTATGTGGAATTGGATCTGCATAGGTAAATGAATTATTCGTCCATGAAGCTAGCAGATTCAGAAAGTTTAATTTAAGTTATTTCAGGGTGCAATTGGCTTTTAAAAATAGATGTAGCCATGTTTTGTGAACAGGCTTAAATATACCTAATGAACCTTCTAATTTAACATTCTAGTAGAAAAACTGGATTTATCATTATCTAGAACTCAAGAATCATAAGGGGAACAAATTTTGAGGGCTTTCTTACCTTGATTCCAGTGATGGTTTTATTTGTAATAAATCAGTGCCCACGAGTAGCACAATGTATTACTTGTGGAAGAGAAAAAAACGAGAGGGTGTAAAAAATAGTAAAGTAAATTTTATCCTTTCAATCTCAATTTTCTATCATTCTCTTAATCAGTCAGTGGATGTTTCCTTTTCGTTCTTGACCTTTCACCCTTTCATACAGCTGCTGCACTGAAAGAACCCTCATGGTTCTCTGAGACACCCATCTCAAGCCCCAGTTCCCTTAGGTCATCTTTGTCTCTTTGCCCCGTCTTTACAGTGTTTGGGGGCAGATGTGAAAGTATGTTCATAATTCTCTCATTTTTTCCTTGTGTCTTTTATAAGCAGCTCTTGTTTTTGAACATTCAAACTAAGTAGAGGCAGAATGTTTAAAAAGGTGAAGTGGCTAAAGCCTGGTATAGTACAACACGTTTCAGTCAAATTGTTGGCAACTATTAAGTGTCTGTCTCCATCCAGAAGTATTCAGAATGTGTCCTGAGGACCTGTTAACTTGCTTTGGTTTAGACATTCAGTTCTCATGCTGTCATTAGACGCCCTTTTTAATTGTTCTAAAATTAAGCTGCTGATAATGTCTGTATTGCAGCCACTATGTGGTGTAAAGACTGTGCTTGTAGGAGTCCACCAAACATACAGGAAACAGAGCATAAAAACAGTTTCCAAGTGGGTTGAAGAAGCATTTTACAAACTCTCTCCTTTTTCAGAACTTTTCATGACATTATGTGAACTTGCAGGGGTTACAGGGTCCAGAATAATAATGCTAGCCTCTTTAGTATAGACTCATAAGGCCTTTTAAAGGGGTGTCTTTATGCCTAGGCAGAAAAAAAAGTCAGTGGCTACAAACTAAAGAATTCTTGCAAGTTCAAATAAGTTTTAAGTTGTTCCAAAATTGCTGTTATTTCTGCTTCTTTTTGAAAGAAGTGTAGTGATTGATTGTTTTTGATTTTGTTTTTTGATTTTTTATTTTGTTTTTGTTGTTGTTTTTTTTATGAAGACTCAGTAGTGGTCCTGGCTATTTATTTCTTCTTTTCTTTTAGAAATGTTAAGGGAAGCAGAAAATCCACTAATTTTCTGGTAGATTCTTCTGATGAGAATCATACCTAGGAACATGAAAACTGTGGCCATCCTTCTTGTGGAGTTGGGATTAGACGTTGTCTATATTCAGCATTTTCTATGCAGGAAGATAAGAAAGTATATGGCTTTGTTAGATTTATGTGAATTATCTAAAGTTGAAGCATTAGACATTTTTTTTATTTGTGAATCAATCAAGATTGCTATTTCTGTGTTTGCATCAGCAGTTGGGATATCTAAGGAAAGAAGATGTGAAAACTAAGAACAGAAATCTAGAGACTATTTGGTTTAGCAATTTTTTTGAGAGCTGAAAAACTTTAAATTCTTAGAGAACAAAATAAGTTATTCTATTATTTTATTTTTACTACTTTCCATAAAATCATGTTTTTGTGTTCCATGAACAGCCAACATTCATTCAGCTCTGAATGACCTGCAGTATGGGTGTTGGTGTACGTTGAGCTAAAACTTTCTGGTGCATATGAAACTGATGATGGGTTCTACTACTTATCCAATAAACTGCAGGGTTGTTTCCAGAACATAGAGACTTGCCCAAGAATTAGGGGAAGGTTCACCTTATGACTAACTGGCATAAATGAAGCAGTCATTAGTATTTTTTGCACAACAGTAATCTCTATACCCTTCACCACTTTAATGTCAGAATACAAAACATCCTTTAAGACTTCCACACCTTTATTTTTCAAGCACAATATTTACTAAGGGAAAATTAGGTAGTGCTTAGGTTTAACTTGTATGCTAATTATATAGAGGGAAGCCATGCCAAAGGGTTGTTCATGTGTTGTTATTGCCTCAAGATGGTAAAAAATAGGGGGCAATTTGGCAGAGTTCATTGTTTTCCATTCAATTTCCAGATAGACAACTGCCCACTAGCCTAGTTCTCTTGACTCTTTACTTCCTTCTTGAATTGTCAGTCATCTTCTATGTTTAGAATACATCAGTGCTAAAACTTGACAGATTTAGGTGTCTTTGAGGCCTTTATCTTCTGCATAGCAACCTCTGCGTGTCACCAGTGGGGTCATGGATTATAACTTATTTATTTTCCTGAAGTATTGATACTTTTTTCCCTTTCTAGCTATGTCTTAGGCATAGAGAATAGTGATGCCACCAATGACCAGGTCACCAAGGATGCTGCAGAAGCTATAAAGAAGTATAATGTTGGCATCAAATGTGATACTATCACCCCTGACGAGAAGAGGGTTGAGGAGTTCAAGTTGAAGCAAATGTAGAAATCACCAAATGGCACTATCCGAAATATTCTGGGTGGCACTGTCTTCAGAGAAGCAATTATCTGCAAAAATATCCCACAACTTGTGAATGGATGGATAAAACCCATCATCATAGGCCATCATGCTTATGGGGACCAAGTAAGTCATTTGGGCATAACTTTCCATATATTTTTACATGACCCAGCAATTCTGATTTATATGGGTTTTTATCCTTATCTTTTGGTTTCTACACCCATTAAGCAAAGTTGCAAAATTTAGAAATTCTAGTATGTATAGCTGTATATTTACCCACATTTAGGTAGAGGTAAATACAGATAAACTTACTGTAGATACCCATCTCACCACATGATTTTTGCCAAACATGTTTTTTTCTTTCTTTATCCTTTTGTTAGTTATATCACACAAATGCCCAATTATTTTTTATTTTTTTTATTTTTTAGTAGTATCATATGATCCAACCAGGTCAGTGGTTTTCAATGCTGGCTGCATAATAAGATCCACTTATGAATGATTCATTGGTTTGGTTAGGTTTAGCTTTACCTTTTTGGTTTTTGTCTAATATCTGAGTCCCATCTCCACCAGCTGAAATCTGAATTCAGGCTTTTGAATCAGTTCCACAAGTGATTCTAATGTACAGATAGGGTTGAAAACCACAAAATATGATATTAAACATGATAACTGGCTTAGTATTTAAAAGCAATCTAGTTAGAACATTTTTTCCTACTTGAAAACCAAAAATGGATTCTGTATTTCTATACAAATAGACTCATTGCCAAGTTAAGCAGAAAAACTGCCAATTAAACAAATTCCAAATTGTGTTGAGGCAGGTTTCAGATTTTCATAGAAAGAAGCTTATGTCTTACAAGAACCTTAAAAACACGAATTCTCTAATGCTAAAATCCAAAATCTGCACTTCTATCTAGTCATCCCTTTAAATGGTGTGGCCAGGGAAGATGTTTCTGGGGACAGGGTTGCCAGCTCAGTCCCCAAGAAGTTGGTTAACTTTGTTCCACCCTGTGGTTCATACTGTCCCTTCATCCTGGCCAGGCCCCTCACAGGTACCAGAGTCCCAGGCAAGGATGCATAGGTGGCAGTTCTTACCAATTCAGTCTGTCTTTTTTTTTTTTAATTGTAGCATCAGTCATTTGTAATAATGGACATTCTGTTGTTTAAAGTCAAGATTAAAATTTTCAAATGCCAGGTTGATTTGCTGTGTAAATGTACATAAACCCTATGCAAAGCATTTACAGTGCCTTGATGTCTCAGTTCTTCCTTTTGAGAAATGGGAACAAATCAGCAACCCATAGTTAATGACTTTATATGTCATAAGTGTTCTTTGTAGAGTAGATATTTAATCTTTTTTGTTATCTGAATACTCTTTTACCTACTGTTAGTATTACTATAAACCAATAGGTGTGGCTGGTGCTTGTTAATTCCTAACTCCAAGTCTCCCAATTAACCCAAGTCTTTGAGTAAGTTTCAGTGCACGAATGACTTGTGAATACCTCATGTGTACCAGGCACATTTCTCCACTGGAATGGCTTATGCTCATGAGGGAGGTGAGCAGGATTTGGGGGGGGGGGTTCATCAACTGTCACAGCAGCTTCCAGATGATTTTTTTCATGTGGACAAGTGATAACTGGAACGACTGAGCCCTGAAAGTCTAAGTAATGATCCCAAGTCTCTGGACTCAGGATGCATTATTTTCATTATATCACACTGATATCTTTGTAAGATTGATGTGAGAATCAAATGAGATCATCTTAAAGCATTTGATACATAGTAAGGACAAAGCATCAGCTCTATCATAATTTTCAGCACAAGTAGTATTATAATCCTCCCTGCAGGACAGCTTTCTCAGCCCATGGGCCAGGTTGTATCTCTTCATCACCTTGCAGCATTTTTATTGATTTATTGGCTTATGACTCTTTCTGACATTTGAAAACTCTCTGTCACGTCTCACTTAGTATTGTCTTTATTAGGTTGGTAAGCTTCCTAAAGAAAGTATCTTGTGTTATTCTCTGTGTTCTCTGTATCAGTGCCCATAAAACTGTCACATACATGGTAGCCTTCTAATAAATACTGACTGACTTTTTAATGTGCATTACCACTAACTAGAGGAACTCTGGACTATCTTGGTTTCTATCTCTTTAAAGATCTGCCAGATGTGGTAGCCTGTAATCCCAGCAACTCAGGAGGCTAAGGCAGGAGGATCCCAAGTTCAAGGCCAGCCTCAGCAACTGGGGAGACCCTGTCTCAGATTAATTAAATAAAAAAGACTGGGAATGTAGTTCAGTGGTTATGCACCCCTGAATTCAATCCCTAATAACAAAAAAAAGGACAAGCTATATTCTCTTGTTTATCTTGGTGTCTTCTTGTGCTCATGTGTGTTTCTCTGTCTCTCTCTCTCTCTCTCAGATATATATATATATATTTCCTTATAATTCCTATTGGGATATTTTTTTTTCTTAATACCTTTTTCCTACTTATATAGTACAGAGCAACTGATTTTGTCGTTCCTGGGCCTGGAAAAGTAGAGATAACCTACACACCAAGTGATGGAACCCAGAAGGTGACATACCTGGTACATAACTTTGAAGGTATGTATGAGTCCATCATAAGCTACATCTTCTTTTTTTAAAAAACAAATGATTTAGAAACATTATTACTGTTTTTTTTCAAAATTAGTATGTGACTGCCTAAAAATATAACCCAATTCTACACTTCTACAGGACCTAAAATCTAACTTAAAAAGTAGTTGGTTCCATACCCTCCCATGGCATGAATAAAGCATGAAGGGGTTAGTCACTTAACTGGAAATGCATATAGGCAATGACAAGGAGACATTTATGCATTTGTCTTAAAATATGGAGGGAAGATTTGCAGGAATATCTTATGCACAAATGGTATAAATTAAACATTAATAGCCCCAAATCATCTGTCATGCAATCCTACCCTTTGCTCTGGTGGGGTTTGTATTTAGAAATGGTTGCATTATTTGCTAAGATTTTCTCCTTACCCTTTTGGGAATTTATCCTGTGAAAGTGAAACATTTGTTTTTTTGATTTTTCTTCCCTGGCAGCTTCAAAGTTTCATTAGGGCAATCCCACCCAAAAGTTGTTGATAGTACTCATTTAAACAAACAAATTTAAAAAATTTAAACAAACAAATTTTAAAAAAAGATAACACCTATATATCTTTTTTTTCCTTACCTCCTTTAAATAATGTCATCTTAATAGAATCTACTTCTGTGAGTTTCAGCACCCTGGGAGTTGGTATGGGTTCAAGTTTCAGAGTTCAACTAATAAAAGTTGTGAAACATGAATGATTACATGTAGCATAATTATTTCCACCAATTGCAGTAGGCATGCTCTGTATCCTTCTGGAAATTACAAGAATTTTCATTTAGTATTTAAAATGCAAATCTCTCTCAATAATTATGGGCTGAGTACACCCTTAAGTTCAAAATACATGTTGGAAATTGTTAAAGTACATAAAAAACAAATTCAAAATTATTTGCCCATTTGTGAGTATATTTCTGTCACATTAGCAGGTTTTTTAAAATATTTTTTAATTGTTGTTAGACTTTTATTTTATTTATTTTTATATGCAGTGTTGAGAATCGAACCCAGTGCCTCACACATGCCAGGCAAGTGTGCTACCGCTGAGCCACAGCCACAGCCCCCATATTAGTAGTTTTTGGTATTTCAGTATCTTTGGGATCCTGAAGACCATATGCTTTTCTTATTTCCGTGGCCCTTCCAAAACAAGTTAGACTATTCTTATCTAGAATTTATTTTCATCCTATCCTGTCCCTTGAAAACTTCTGAACTGTTCATTTTGGAAGACTGCCAGGGAATTGAAGTCTAGGCTCAGCCAGGGGAGCCAAGAATTGGTATTTTGGTTGTGGAGATTCCTTTAACCTCGTTCCAGCTATCCCACGTTTACTTTCTTTTTTTCTCTCATTGCTCCCTGCAGTGGGTGGTGGAGTTGCCATGGAAATGTACAATGAAGACAAGTCAATTGAAGATTTTGCACACAGTTCCTTCCAAATGGCTCTGTCTAAGGGTTGGCCTTTGTATCTGAGCACCAAAAACACTATTCTGAAGAAATATGATGGGCGCTTTAAAGACATCTTTCAGGAGATATATGACAAGTAACTGCCATTCTTTATTCCTTTTTCTTTCTTTTGTTTCCAAGTAAGCTGGCATTTATGGTATTGAATTTGCATTTCCTTATCCCTTTGATTCTGTGACAAATCAAGTGAAAATCTTCAATAATCCTTAAATTACATAAGAGCAAAACTAAGATTTAGCAGGAGTGAAATAAAACCACTCTGAATTGCTTTTGGAAAATAAACATGTTCTAAAAAAGGGCCCATCCTTAATTTTTCACAGAGCCAGGATTGTTTAGTATTTGACTAAAGTACCCTGTTAGTGATAGAAAGTTCTGATTTGTCAAATATGTCAGTTTATGAGTCAGGCCCATTTTCTTCTTTCTAAAAATCATTGTAATGATTGAAACTCTACCTTACATGGTCTTTTGAACTTAAGTATAAATTTATAACAACCTCGGGCCCAACAACCTGTGAGGTGAGCCTGTGTTAACTCTTCAGTTCAGATGCAGTTTTTCTGGATAAAAAAATCTTTTCAAAGGCATTTTGATTCCCTCTTCCAACCATCCATCTGTACTAAGCCTAGAAACTGTCCCATAGTATATCTAGTTTCCTGAATGATATCATGTCATTGGATTATCTTTTATTCCCTTTTTTATATTATTTTTTCTTTTCAACACCAAGATTGAACCCAAGGGTGCTTTACTAATAACCTATACCCCAGCCCTTTTTATTTTTTATTTTGAGACAAGGTCTTGCTAAGTTGCTGAGGGTCTTGCTAAATTGCTGAGAAATTGCAATCCTCCTGCCTAAGCCTCCTGGGTTGCTAGAATTATAGGAATAGACCACTATACTCAGCTTCCTTTGCTACATTCTTAAAAGACTCTGAGTCTCAAGAATATGATCAGTACTATATTGAAAATTAGAAATTAAAGCAATAGTTGGGTCAGCCTACTGTATCACACCTTTCCTTGCAAGGTGTGACAGGTGGCCAAATTGGGGTTTCATAGCCAGAGAATGCTTGAGCAGAGATTTAGCCTGTGTTAGAGTCCCACATTTGTGCTCCGTCTACTGAAAAAGGCTGCTCGCTGTCCTCTTCCAAGCCTTTGGGAGAAGCAGATGACAGCCCTGAAAAGCCAACTTCTTTTTTAATTGTTCTAATTTTTCTCTTGTTTCTTAGGCAGTACAAATCCCAATTTGAAGCCCAAAAGATCTGGTATGAGCATAGGCTCATCAATGACATGGTGCCTCAAGCTATGAAATCAGAGGGAGGCTTCATCTGGGCCTGTAAAAACTATGATGGTGATGTGCAGTCAGACTCCATGGCCCAAGGTAAGGAGCCAGAGCAGCAGGTGGAGGTAGATGGAGCCTGTTAGCCCTGAGGTCATTCCATGGTAGATCTATAGTTTGGGAAGAGGGATTTCATAGTCCTTAGTTGTAAAACTATGAAATGCTAGTGCTACAAAGCACCTAGATCCATCATTCATTTTCTGACACATAAAGAAATTAAGTTTAGATGGGGAAGTGAATTATTCAAGGTCACAGAGGAAATAAGCAGGGGTTTAACACTGCTGGCTCCAGTCTTATGTTAAACTCACCTCATCCTTTTTTTCCTTGAAGTTTTAAAATGTCCAACAGGTAGCCAACTACCTGGTCCAGAAGTCACCCCCTTTTCCTGCATTCATTTTCCCTCTGGTGATATTATGAAAACCAAGTGTACTCAGGCAAGGAGGAGCAATAAAGTGAGTGGCCTGGGTTGTCGGGCAACTGTGAGCAGTATCTCCAGGAGCTCATTCACCTGGCAACAGGTCCTGATCATGCCCCTACTGCCAGCCTTGAATCAGGCTGCTTTGTTACTGTGTGTGTGTGTGTGTGTGTGTATATAAATATATATTTGTATGTGTTTATGTCTGTGTGTGTGTGTGTGTGTGTGTGTGTGTGTGTGTGTGTGTATATATATATATATATATATATATATATTTTAATTTAAGCTTACTGCTTAGCTTTTAACAAAGGGGATTGTACAAAGAAATATTGAGAAAAGAAGTCCAGGGCCATTCACAGAAATTCCAGGAACCAGGTACTTCATGCCAGGGGAATTGGCCAAATCAACAGAAATTCTCCTTTTCCTGTTTTCCTCAGCACCAAGTTGCTGCTCAGTTTCAGTTACTCTTGGTAGCTGTAGGAACTTGACTCTCCCCAGATGAATGTTTGCATAGGCTTTAATTATGTTTATTTTCTCCCAGGAAGTACTACTTTTTCTCTTTGAAAGTTAAACATCTCTAATCAGTTTGAAAATCAGTAGACCAGCCCCAAGATTACTTTTATATCAGATAACTGAATTACACAACTTTTTACCAACACCACTCCCACCTCCTCTGTCTCCAGATCCTTGGTGGTTGGTACTAAATACATACAGAAAGGTGCACTGCTTAGTGGTGACTCCACAGAAGATGAGGAGAGCTATTCCTTGTCATTGGAGTTCTGGGAGAGGGACCCAAAGTTATTCCATGTTTAAAGGTTCTCATGGCAATAAGAAGAGAGTATCAAAAGAAATATTTCAGATGTAAATGTCCAGTTATAAAAGTTTAAAGGACTATGAAGCAAGAGATCTAAGTACCATGGGCCCTGATAAGAGACCTACTCAAGACCAGAGTCTGGTAGATCAGGTGATCTCAGCTAAATAGATGAAAACCAGCCCAGCTATCTTTTTGTTCATTCAACTCTAGAGACACAAACTACTTCAGACTCAGGCCATTTCATTTATGTCCTCAGTTTTGATAATGACATAAGCTTATATCCTAATATTAATAAATAGACAAATTCACCATGGTAGGGTCCTGAATTCTCTAATCAACTTAATTTGAGTATCTATGAAGCCTCAAAGAAATACAGTGATATGGAAGGAACTATTAATTCCACACAGAAATTTCTTAACTGGGCTTAAAGATGACCAAAAACTAAAATGAAATTAGAGTAGATCCACTTGATCTCTGCCCACACAAAAGTAGCCATTTGTTTATTTATTGGAAGTTTACATTATTAACTTAATGAGAACTCATAGGTGGTGGCACAAATGGAGAAAGGGTCCCTTGAATTCAAGTGAAAAAGTGTACATAAAAAATAAGTGAATTAACTTAACTTAGAATATGGTTATTTGAATAGGAAACCATGGAAGAGAATTGTTTTGTTGAGGGTATTACAGAGAACAAGGAAGAGCAATTAGAATGTTCTTGAATCTAACCCATCCTGTATTTATGAGCCTTTTTCCCATCCCCATGAGTTTATAGTAAATTGAAGGCAGGAGACAACTCTTTAATCCTTATTTCCTCAGAATAGCAGAGTATCTGCATATAATAACAACAAGATATTGAGCTCTTACTGTGCAGATATTTTTCTAAGAAATATGAATATATATTCACAAATTATATATATATTCATCTAATCCCACAACAACACAGTAAAGTAGGTCCTTTTATTATTCTCATTTTACAGGTAGGAAAACTGAGTCACAGCAGATATGAAGTCACAGAATAGGGTGAAAAACAGGCAGTCAGACCCCAAACCCTCCATCATGGTGCAGGTACCAGAGATAAATGAGAAACAGCTCAGCTTCTCCAGATCCTTTGACTCTGAGATCTGGATACTTCATTTTCTGAAAGGCAGAGGAGCTACCAATGACTCCATGTGCTCATGCTTACTTTGCTTACCAAGACCTGACAAGACTGAGTCTTTTGCTCTCAATGCTGAGAGGCCAGTCTTCTCGCAGATGGACCAGTACTTAATGCTCTGCCACCTACAGGTTATGGCTCCCTTGGCATGATGACTAGTGTGCTGATTTGTCCAGATGGCAAGACAGTAGAAGCAGAGGCTGCCCATGGGACAGTAACACGCCACTACCGCTTGTACCAGAAAGGACAGGAGACATCCACCAATCCTATTGGTAAGATGGTGTCTACTCCTACATCGATTTCTGACAAGAGAGTGTTCTCCAAAGGAGATCTCCAGAGGAACTCAGGCACATTCCTTAGGCTACTCAGTGTTTTGTGTGAAAAGTCATCAGCAAGTAGCTAATGAATTCTACTAATAGGAGCTATTTTAACATGCTTAATAATGTTCTCAAAATGTGCTTTTCTATTTTGTAGAAGAGTATACATTACAGAAATGAATATTATCAACAAGTGTATCAACTGTCCCTAGAGCAGTGAAATGTCACTGGAGGCTACACATCTAAAGTCACATGGATAGATGCCTCCAACAAGGTGTCAAGGACAGCACTTTAAAAAGAGATAGCAGCCTAAAAAGAGGAGACCAATGTAGACATGTAGACAAAAGATATAGAGACCTTTTCTAAGACAGAAATACCTTAAACATCAAGCTCTAGTACCATACCATTAAAATGTAGGTTTTTTCCCACACTTTTTCTTAGTGCATTATAGTTTCATAACGGTGGGGTTTGTTGTTACATATTGTCCGTGCGCAAAATATAACAACAAAACTTGGCCAATATCACTTCATAGCACATTCCCCCTCCCTCCTCCCACCACCCCCTGGTCCCTTTCCTCTGGGGTTTTGGGGTATTGGGGGGTAGTTTCTATTTGGGAAAGTATTTCCAGCTTTCCTAAAACTTCTGTCCTATATGGATATCATCTAATAAAGCCCACAACCTAAACTTTTTTAAATGTTTTGTTTGGGAGAATTGTGAAAGATTTGGGAATTCTTAGACCTGGGATGACTGTTTCTCTTTTTTAGCTTCCATTTTTGCCTGGACCAGAGGGTTAGCCCACAGAGCAAAGCTGGATAACAATAATGAACTTGGCATCTTTGCAAAGGCTTTGGAAGAAGTCTGCATTGAGACCATTGAGACTGGCTTTATGACCAAAAACTTGGCTGCTTGCATTAAAGGTCTACCCAAGTAAGTATAAGATGCCCTGAACTCTGTTGTCAGATTGCCATTTACCCTCACCAGCCTCAAAACACCAGTGTTTTTTGTAATTATGTAAATTGATATCCATCATCCTTTTTAGGGGTCAGTAGACATTATGTAGTGTCAGACAGTAAACATTTCAGATTGTGTATGTGTATGTGGGGGGGGGTTTCTGGTGATTGAACTCAAGAATGCTCCATCATTGAGCTATATCTTTAGGATTTTTTTTTGGCAGGGTCTTACTAAGTTGCCCAGGCTAGCCTTGAATTTGTGATTCTCCTGCCTCAATCTTCTGGTAGCTGGGCTTACAAGCATATGCCACCAAGCCCAGCTACATTTTAGTTTGTGGGACATACAGTCTTTTGAAAACTATGCAAATACTAAACTTGGCATCTACTGTTGTGGCAGGAAGGTGGTCATAGATAATACAAAGATGCATAGATACAGCAACTTGCCAATTATACTTTTGTGTACAAAACCAGACTACAGGCTAAATTTATTCTATGGCTGGGCTATAATTTGCTGATCTAGTTAACAATAATTGAATGAACAACTTATTTAATTTTAAGAAAATGATAGTCAATTAGGAAAAAAGGGAACTCAGAGTCTAGCTAATTCCATCCCATTATTTTCTTTAATTTACAAATGAGACAAATAAGTAGTGCAAGTATAAGATGTTCATTGATTACTATCACTTCCTTAAGTTCCACTAACCTTCGGTACAGTGGAACTTACTGTGCATTGATTGCCTTGGGCTTTTCTGAGGACATGGTAACCAGTATTCCATTGCATTAGCTGCTAATCAGATAACTCTCTCAAAGTCAGAGTTAGTTCCCAGGACTCATCTTAAGAAATTTTAGAAAAAATTAACACTAATACCAAGTCCCAACTGGTATATCCTCAGAGATTTCAGTACACCCCAATAAAGTGCATATACTCAATCACTGCAAATTTCTTAACTTGAATTTCCATCGAGAATACAATGTTTGAAATGTTCCAATCTGTATAGTATATGTAGTATCTATAGGATCTTTGCAGCCTATTTGATGGGCATGTACCAGCATGATTATGTCAGTTAGTCCATTCTTTTTTGTTTTTCTTAAATAAAACACTGATGAAAACAAGAACATTTAAGCTTTTTTAAGAACATGTAACGGTGAATGAGAATGTAGGTAAAGCATGGCTATACTCTCAACAGGTTTTGTTATTTCTAAGAATTAAGTAGTAGGATGAGTCTGCTCTCATTGGATTAGTCTAAACTGAAACTTTTGATAGTTTCAACCTCAAAGCTACATGGCATGGAACCTACTGTGAATGTTTGTGCTTCAGCCTCCACTGCAGGATGCCCAAGACTGGGTCAGCCCTATGAACTGGAAACATAGTCATTGTCTGTATTCTTGTAGCTTGGTAACATTAATCAGTTGACTTCTAGAAATAGATAGAATACTGTTAAGTAGTGTTTTTAGGATTTTTTTCTCTACCTCCTACAATATTAGAAACAAACTAAATTTCCATCTTTCCTTTTTTCTCTCCTTTTAGCGTACAGCGTTCTGACTACTTGAATACCTTTGAGTTCATGGACAAACTTGGAGAAAACTTGAAGATAAAACTAGCTCAAGCCAAACTTTAATTTCATGTCTGGGCTTAGGAGGATAAGTGGTCTTGGTAACTAGGTCCACAAGTTTACATTTTTTTGTATTACACTCACAGGTTAAAACAAAATCAATTTTATAATTTGTTTGTAAGCTGGCATTGATCTTTTCTATAAGTTTACACCCCTTTTCTTATATATACAGTAATTTCCACCTTCCTGAACATGGAAGGGAACTCTTTTTAAATTGTGTTTTATTTTCTAGAAGCAGCCTAGGAGTTACTTTCATATTCAATGTTATTCTTTCACATGTTCCAATATAAATGACCAAAATCAAGAGTGCTCAAAAGGGTTAACAATAGCCACAGTATTTGTTCCCTAAAATCTGTATAATATAGTACTTTACTCCCTTTCCTTGTTGTCCATGACTGTGGGCACTGGGAATTTTGGTGTTACAGATGTCCCAGTATGTGAGGTAGCTACACATTGATCTTGCACATGACTAGAACAAAGAATGCAAGTGTAACTAAAACATGTTGAAGTCACTGCAGTCATTTTATTTCAAGAGCATAGTGAATGTGTCCAAAGTGCTAAATACTTTTGAGGACACTGGGGAGTTCAGAATGCAAAATAAATACTTCCTAGAGGTTTATCTTCTGTATTTGTCTTTTCTTCCTCCTCCTCTGGCCTGAGCATTTTGCTACCCTAAATAGCATTTTATCCACGTGCAATAATGTAAACTGTACCTTTTTTGGACTTCTCCTGGCCTGTTTCATTTGTTTTATATAAATATGATTTCTCAGAGGTTGATATTAAACACTATTCTAGTCCAGTCTTCATCTGAACTGTTAATTTTAATTAAAATCAAGTGCTAATGACTCTTTTCTGGGTTTTTATTTATGCTTATGCCTTATGCCTTATTCTGGCTCCTTGCCATAGGGATTTGATCTGGGGTTGGGGGGGCGGGGAAAATCTCTGCTCTCAAGAATTAACTGGGGGGGAGGGGGGATGGATAAGTAAACAGTGAGAGGTGGATCCCACTACATCGAGAGGAATGAGAATGGCCAAAGGTCATTACTAAAGGAGTAATTAGACAATAGATTCTGTCCATGCACCGCTGAGGAGTTCAGGCATTATCTTAAAGGTTAGTAGGGGGCCAATGAAGCCTTTTAAGAAGGAAGAGACATGATTATATTTTCATTTTTAAAAGTAGCACTTAGGACAGCTCTTTTAAAAAAATAGGTGATGAGGGGTAGAATGGTGGGCACATAGAGAGAGGAAAACCTTCTAGGAGGCTGTTGGATTACTGCAGGCAGGAAACAGTTAAGACCCAGCTGGAGCAGTGGCACTGAGAACTGGATGAATCCCTGAGATAAGTTAATGAATGAGTACTGGCAGGGCACATGGGGGCTGAGGGAGAAAAACAAGTCGAGGAGGCTTCCCTAGCTTACCATACTTAGAGAAAGGCTGTCCATATCCTAGCATCTTTGAGAGGGAGGCCCTGTGAGGTTTTGCACTCTCATGCCTCAGAATTCAGTAAGCTGGGGTGGATATCTCTTGGCTATTTCCTGACAAGCTTGGAGTCAGGCCACAGACACTTCCTTAGCATACCGTAGGCCCAATAATACATGGAGTTTTTCAGACTCCTGTGGGGTAGAGCTAACTCAAGATGTACATTTGACCGTTTCCTCAGTGCTACCCTTGAGGTACACCCCAGTCTAAGCTCTAGAGCCTTGAACAGCCCCACACAGAAGAATATCATTAAGCAGGCAAGGCCCTATGTCTTGGGCAATTTATCTCCAGTCAAACTGAAGTTAGAAGGCAAGGCACGTGAGCTCTCTTGAGGGATGAGGGAATGGGATATCCATTCTTCTCATACAATCAACTATGTCACTCAGGCAATAGGAAAAAAAGCATTGCATCCAGATAAAACTATTCAAAAAATAGGCAATAAATGTTTTTCTCTCCCATACAGATTTTTTTTAAAGTTTATATAACTATAGTTATGAATAAGATTCTACAAAATTTAGAATTAACATGCCATTATATTTTGTTTGGCTTTGAGAGCATTGTAAACTGGTAAGTTATTTTTTGGCTAGTATTTGTTCCAATATAAAGATATAACAACAAATCAATTTTAACATTAACGCTTCTAAATCTTTTTTGTTTAATAGTATAAATTTGGATTAGAAGGACAAGGAACATCAGTTATTTTACATAATTCTCTACTTGCATTTAATTCTCACTGAAGTCTTAAGAGATTGTACAACTGTTTTTAATTAGAAACCATAAAATTAGACTGATTAACTTAGAGTTGGAGCTGATATTACCTTAAAGCCCCTTGATGTCCAACAAACTGGTGAAACTTAAGTTCCTTCATATTATTGAACCTTTGGCCTTTCAAATTACTTCAACATTTAAAGTTTACATCTAAAAAATTGTCAAATAAAATATATTTTCACTCTCCTCATCTAAGCCATCATAACTATTAGAGGACCCAGTTCCCCTTCCACTGATATGATTTGAATTAATTTAAAAAGCAGGACTGGGGATGCAACTTAATGGTACAGAGGTTGCCTAGCTTGCATGAGGCTTGGGTTTGATCCTCTATTATCCCTTTGCTCTACATAGCAGCCCATGTTTGTTCAGCGTTTCATGGGGAAGGTAAATGGGGCCTTTGATCAAGATTGCAAAATACATTGATAGCCACTAGTGCTCAGGAATCTATAACAGATCGGGCTCTTTCCACCATCTGCCTGTTTCAGGTTTGGGTAAAAGAAGAAAATATCGAATGTTTTCTTTTGCCAACAAATGATAGCATGGGATTGGATGATCTTTAAGTCCCTCTATCACTCACAGATCCTGGGAGTTCATGAGTGCTGCTCCACTGGCCACCAGGATCAGCATCTTCCAAAAATACTTAATGTTCTAAAATAATCAGATGAGCAGATGCTGACCAATACCTCCACAGGGTAATGGTTTATTCTGAAACAACTAGAGAGTCCAAATAGTTGACCTGGAAAACATTGATGGTAGGAAGATCCAGGGACAGAAATGAAGAGAGTTCCAGGCTTTGAAATTCTCTAAATGTTGCAGATACTGTTCCTTAGGAAGAATTTTTTTACTGAAAATATTTAAGTGTTAATCTTAACAATTAGAATCACAGCTATTCCCTGTGTTCTACATGAAATTTTTCTAAGACACCAACTCATGACTTCCTATCTCCCACTTCAACATCTTTTTTTTTTTAAAGAGAGAGTGAGAGAGGAGAGAGAGAGAATTTTTTTTTTAATATTTATTTTTTTTAGTTCTCGGCGGACACAACATCTTTGTTGGTATATGGTGCTGAGGATCGAACCCGGGCCGCACACATGCCAGGCAAGTGTGCTACCGCTTGAGCCACATCTCCAGCCCCATCAACATTTTTATATAATAAAAATTTCCCTGAAATTAACAGTGTGGTTATAGAGAGAGGATTAGAAGCTAATCTAAAAATAATAATGAAATCTTGATATTATGTCAACACTCAGTAAAATTGCTGTAGTCCTATCACTTCTCTCATATTGGAGGTTTTATTCCACAGTCCCTATTTTTTAATGTTAAGGAAAATAACTTCTGAATTGCTGATTGCTCTGGAAAAAGAAACAACTTTGAATTTCCATGATATCTCAGGCTCTGCAGGAGTAGAAATTTGCAGGCATTGTAGCATTGTTTATAACTTTTACTTTTGATGCTGTTCCAAATTTACAGAAAAATTCCAAGAATAGTGTGAGGACATTTTTACTATTCCACCATTTGATATATCATATTCTCTCCACTGCCCCATGCATGCAAATATGCTCTCCCCCTCCTCCCCCACACTCCCTGAGCTACTTTAGAGTAGTTTGAAGAAATTTTAATCCTTTGCTCCTAAATACTTCAGTGTGTATTTTTTTTAAAAACACAAGGATATTCTCTTATACAAACACAGTGAAATTATCCAAATTGGGAAATCTAACATTAATACAATGCAATACAGTCTCTACTAAAATCTCAACAACTGCCCCAGTGATATTTCTGGCTTCCCCTGTTCACCTTCAGGATCATATGTTGCATGTAGTTGTCATGCTTCCAGTCTATCAATTAAAAACCAGAAACTAAAGAATACTTTATTTTGGATCTTCGAATCTGCAATTTGGAAAACAGCTCAGACAGTTCTAAATCATGGTTTCAAAGAAGTAGGGGAAGCAAGGAGCTTTCCTGGGCAAGCAGTTCTGAATTATGACAAAATGGCAAAAAAATGTTACACAGGAAACTTCTATTGAATACTGGGAAAGAATGGGCACTGTTAGATGGGTAGAAGATAGAGAAAAGAATATATGTGCTTAGTAAGAATATCTGTGAAACTAGAGCTCAATAACCTTTTGACCCACATCTTAAGTCTCTGAACATGATATAATTATCTGGTCATTTCAGATGCCTGCACTCAAAGAGTGGAGGTGGCCAAAATTCACATTCCCAGGTTCTCAGACATAATCTGGAGATGCACATGAGTGCTACTTCCTTAATGGTGTGTGCAAATGCGTGTGTTTTGCAGTACTTTGGACTGAACCCTGGACTTCCCATGCTAGGCAAGCTCTACTACTAAGCTACAACCCCAGCCTTCCCTCCACTCCATTTTCAAAAACTCTTCTGGTGTTGCTTTCACCTGATTTTCATTTTTATTTTCACACTCCACTTGTCTTAAATAGGTCCTCAGCCTTTCTTTGTCTTCCTAAACCTTGATATTTTTTTAATAACATAGGCTAGTGTAAGGTGAAGGAAAATTTTCTCTCTCCTTTTTGAAATTTCACTGAAATAAACAGAAAAAGACAGATTAAATAGGAGAAAAGGCATGCAAACTTGTTAACGTACGAAAGGAGAAAAACCACAGGAATGAGATAAACAACTTGTCCATTATTCAGAAACTTTCCATTATTCAGAAACTTATATACTCCCCTTGTTCTGGTATATAAGGTGATGGAGGTGAAGAATGGGTGATAGTGAAACATTTTTAAAAATCCATGGGCTTAGAGAACATGCAATATCCTGGGACCTAGTCCCTTGGCCCTGCAGAACAGACAATGGGTTGTAAATGATTCTCTGTGGGTCCAAAGTAGAGGACAATGCAGTGTGACAGAAGTCTGCCCAAGTGTGTTGATAGACTTTAATCTTTATACCCACCATATGTGTTTAGTTTTCTCTGGTTAATGATATTTCTGTAAAAGGACTAAAGACAATTATTGTGCTCTTCTTTTGGAAGATCAGGTGAGGTAGATAAAGGAACTTTCAGAGTGCACCAAAGCAATATTGCACCCTTAGTGTGTAATAGTGGGGAGAAAGGGGGAAGTGTGCATGGTGTTGGTTTGCACCAATACTGGTAAAGTTATCTTTGCTCGATTGGTTAAGGTAGTTCTTGTTTCCTACACTGTGGATGGACTGTTTTCCCCTTTGTAAACACATAGTAGGCAGAGATGCCATGCATGCATCATCAAACTTCACTCATAATTTACATATGATATAATTATAATCAGTGTTTATATTCCACTGTAATGAACAGATTTTTCTTCCTCTATCCATTTATTCCTTCATTGACATTAGTGTGTACTCACAGATTCTTATTTTATTCCATGGACTATAATCCATCACCATCACTATATATTTTGATGTTTCAATTGCCTCAGAGTTGGCCAGGTGTGAATTTCATCAAGTAGGGTCCTGAGAGAACTGTAACATTAAGTTTTTTGTAAGCAGTTAATTTGACAAGAGAAAAATACTTTCTGTATATATTAGGGCACCTAACATCACCACCCACTTTCTTAATTGACACTTCTTCTGAAAGGGGCTATCACACACAATCTTCTTTTTCTACCAGTAAAATGTCTTTGTCCTTGCCTTCTTTCTAGATCTGACCTCCCACCAGCCCCACCCCAGTGGCTCAGCAAAAATTGTTGTTGGGAGATTGCCATTTTCAAGATGGGATCTCCAGACTACAGACTTATTTAAAAACTTAAAGGTAGCATTAAAAGTCAGGTCTGGATTAGAAACATAAGAGGATACTAGGGTGCTGGGACCACCAGTTCCTAACCCTTTGGAGAGATGTGGAATCTACTTTTTGTGGTTGTTGTTGTTACTGAGAATTAAACCCAGGAGTGCTTAACCACTAAATTATATCTCCAGTCCTTTTTATATTTTATTTAGAGACAGGGTCTCATTGAGTTGCTAAGTGCTTTGCTAAGTTGCTGAGGGTGGTGTGATTCTCCTGCCTCAGCTTCCCAAGCCCCTGGTATTACAGGTGTGCACCACCATGCCAGGCTTGGAATCCACTTTGAAAGTTCTATTTTTAAGAATGAATTAGAGGAGCTAGAGTTGTGGCTCAGTGGCAGAGCACTTGCCTACCATGTGTGAGGCACTGGATTTGATTCTCAGCACTGCAGATAAATAAATAAAATAATGGTCAATTGACAACTAAAAATATTTAAAAATAAGAAGAGGAAGTCAAATAAGAAGAAGAAGAAGAAGAAGAAGAAGAAGAAGAAGAAGAAGAAGAAGAAGAAGAAGAAAAAGAAGAAGAAGAAAAAGAAGAAGAAGAAAAAGAAGAAACAACTAACATCTGTGGGCTACATGATTAGATGATAATCCATGGAGCAGGGCAAAATAGGATTGGGACGGGCCCTGGAGGACTTCAGGGCACCTAGCAGTGTTCTATTTCTTGACAAGGGTCATGATTCCTGGAGTGCCTTGTAGTAATTTACTAAGTTCTACCTTTATTTTGTGTGGTTTACTGTATCTCTTTCTTTTGAACATGAAAAGTTTTTAAAAATGTACCAGGAAACCTATTCTGAATCCCTTTGAGTTAACTGGCATATGATCATGTTCTCCTGGAATAAAGCCCAGAACCTTCGCCCCAGCGCTGGCTTATCTTCCTGACAAACCTTTATTTTGCTATCGAGAAAGTGACATCATTTATTTCAGTCACATCATCCTCAATCTTTTCAAACATAAGTCAGAAAGTTGCTCTCTAAGAAAATGTTCTGCCATCCAACTGGAAAATTCCCTAATCTTGATTGGACCATACACCAATTATTATTTCTAGGGACCTCTGGGGCTTCTTAGTTGGTTTTATGGACCTTGGTTTCCTCACCTTGGGGAAGCCTTGATGCTTTCTTGTTAGAAACATTAGGGGTTAAATCTTTCGTTTGGTTTCTGAATAAGAATAATTGTTTTCCTGGTTGGCCTTGCTTTGTTTTGTCTGGAAAAAAATGTCTTGAACATTATTTATATGTTCAGAGGTTAAGCTTTAAGATATATTCTAACTGAACTGAATTTTCCTATTTTTCAAAACATGAAATTTTTAGATTCCAAATTTTTCTCCTGCTTTTCCTACTGCAAGAATTTTTGAGTCCTACATGGTTTCAATGCTAAAAATGTCCCAGGTACACTACAAAATGTCTAAACTATATGACAGAAACTGATAATTTGCATTTTTGTTCTGATGTCCTAGAGCAGTTCTTGCCTATTTAAAAATTTCCATGGTTTCCAGTTGCAACTCCTTTTAGTAGAATTACTCAGTGAGTTCGTGTTTCTTTTGGTCATATTTCTATTTGTATTTACCTGCATATTTGGTGACTTATTTCCTGCAAATTAGTTGCCCTATCCTTGTACTATTCCATGAAGACTTATAACTTGGATCTCAGCCAAACTTTTGAGTATGTTTTTTTCCATCTTTATGGGAGAGGGTTTTTCCTTTCTTATGTCTTTGAATCCAATTCATCCAACAAATAGTTTTGAGTATGTCTTCTCATCATAACACTATCATGGGAAATCAGTGTCCCATAGAACCTACACTCTTGTCTTTCAGGTCAGACCATAGCAGGTGCTCTTAGTTGAACCAGTGCTGAGTTCCAAACAGTTATGGATTCCGAGTCAGTGGGGCCATTGTCAGGCTTGAGTGTGATTATTTTTAGAGTGGGAATGCCTTTCAAAATGTATTTGGAATTAACATGGGTCTATGTTTTCCATGAACGCATTCTTCAAATGTCCTAAAGCAGGCTAAGCAATATCTTTTTCAGTACTACGAATGCTTTAATTCTTGACTAACTGGCGAAGTTCAGTGGTGTAGGTGCCTTATCATGAATGCACTTATGTTTCCTCAGGCAGTTACTGGGAAATATCTGGCCCAATGTGGCAGCCTCATAAACTCTCTTCATGGCACAGGGGAGGGATTTAAGAATCAGGATGTCTTTAAAATGACAGTATGGTAGCTTCTACATTGTCTACTCAGCAGATTTCATTGTTTATGTTCAAAATAAAAGAAAGAGTGCACTTTCAATATGAGATGATTGTAATGGGCCAGCCTTGCTCCATGGTGACCATGAGTGGCCAAAATGTGGTGATCAAACATGACACACTGGAAGAGACAGAGAGGACTAGGTGGAGCACACTATCAGACATTGAAGAAATGTGACAGGGGACACTATATTAAAATTGTAAGTTTTAAAAATAAATGTTTGACTCATTTATATGAAGCTAGTCACCTTCCCATCTCCTAGAGTGATCCTCTTCACCGTCTTTGATTAGGAATCACCCTGAACAAAGGCAATAAAATCATTATCAGTGAAAAAACAAAATACAGAGTATCATGTAGACAATTGATTAAGATCTAAGAGAAATTTATCTCTTACTGAAACTTCAAACCTATGCATTTACTCAACAAATATTTGGAATGGGCATGGTCCATATGTGCTGGGCAGTGGCCTAGCCAATTGGCACATTGTGATAAATCAGTCTTGGCTTCTGTCCCTCAAAGTTAAATATTATACCTTTTATATATCACCAAAAAGAGAAGCAGACTAGCAAGGTTGCAGTCATTCTGGATCAGCACTCAGGGACCATGTACATAAATTATACAGGCAACATTTGTAAATCAAATGAAATCCACTACTTCAACAATTATATCAGTTATTCCCAAGAGACTCAGTTTTATTCAGATGTAATGTGTGTAGAAACTTTTAAAATTTTAGTTTCAAATGCTAATATATTTAAAATTATTTTCTTCATCTGCTATGTATAAACCTTGAGGAACTATCAATGTCCTCAGCACTGTTTTCTTAATCAGATCTATTTAAATCTCATAGAAAATAAGTTAGCTAATAATATTCTGTGGGGGGAGGGTCAACGAGGAGAGAAACAGGAAGAAAAGGGAAGAATAAGTGCCTACAGAGTGCTGAGATAGAGAAAGGGTGACAAACTCTAGATATAGATTGGAGCGGTGGGGATATACAACTGGGATTAGACTAAGTAAACTGGAGTTATGGAAATGTACAGACTGAGTTCTGTGGGATTATACTAAGTAAACTAAAGTTATGGAAAAGTACAGTCTGAGTTCTGTAAAATTAAGGACCTTAGCATTTGTGCAGACAGTCCATAGCATTAGAAGGTAAATTGGTTTGGGGACAAATGATCTGTAAATAAGGTTAGCCTTATACAGATTAAAGGTGCAAACTTTTAAATTGTTTCCAGAGTTCAGAGACTTCAGTTATTCAGCGCTTATACATAATTTCTTAGAAAAGCAATGTAGAAAGTCTTCAGTTTCTAAGTAAAGGTTTAGGGAAACCACATGTAGGCATGCAGTCCTTTACAGATATTTTCACTTAATTTCCACAATCCATCACTACAGTTTACACAGGAGGAAACAGACTCAGAGAATAGAAATGTCTTACTCAGGATCAGTTAAGTAGCTAAACAAAGGTCAAGCTGCCATTTTCTCTATGCATCTTAGATAAATCTTTCCAAAATATGAACGAAGGCTACCTACAGGAGACTTACCAGGGATAAGCAGAGCACTCAATTAGAGAATTCAATTGGAAACCTCCAATTGGATATTCAAATGCAGATTCCTGAATTCCATCTACTAAATCCTTCTGAGGGCAGAGCTCCAGGAATCACCAGTTTAACAAGATCCCCAAGTGATTTTTAGGAAAGGTAAAGTTTGAGAACCATGAAAGGTGAAGTTACCAGATGTAATAAATTTTCAAAAAGTCCTGATGGGCTAATATCAGCTGTTTTAAAAAGAGGGTGATTATTATGACTGGAATATGAGGTGTCCCCCAATAGGTTCCTGTCTGAGAAAATGTAAGAAAGTTCAGAGGTAAATGATAGGTTTTGAGGGCTGTAACCTAGTCAGTGGATTAATCCATTTGATGGATGAATAATGAATGGATTACTGGGTGGTAACTGTAGGCAGGAGAGGTGTGGCTGGAGGAAGTAGGTCACTGGAGGTGTGCCCTTGGGGATTATATATCTTGTTCCTGGTACCCTAACCTCTCTCTCTTTCCCTGCTGCCTTGAGCTGAGCAGTTTTTCCCTGCCATGCCCTTCCACCAGCAAGTTCTGCCTAACCTTCAGGCCCAGAACCATGGGATCTTCCCACCCCGGAATTAAACCTCTGAACTGTGAACCCAAAGTAAACATTCCCTCCTGTAAGTTGTTCTTGTCAAATATTTTGGTCACAGTGAAGCAGACAAACACAATGATGATGATGAATTGCAGGAATCTCTCTATTGCATATAATCTAAGACCATCCAATAAGCTTTATCATTAATTTGTTCCTTGCTAACATCAGCAACTTTCTGTTTGTAGAAGACTTTTTCTTAGGCCCACTATTGTAAGCTATTGATTTCAACTGCTTTTCTTCCATTTCAGAACCTCAAATGGTTAATCTGGGTTTGGTGTCATTGTTATTCCTTTAAGAATTCCACTAGTGAGTTCAGGGAGTGGCAGGGCTTGCTGTGACCCTTTGTTAAAACAGAATCCTTTGATTTGTTGTCAGGAGTTTTGGATTCTGCAGCTGCCAAGACATTTGGTAGTCTTCAGGCAAGTCTGTGACATCTTCCATAGAATCTTCTGGGTAATATGCTTATTCACATCCAAAGCCACTTTGCATATGAAAAACATGAAGGCCATTAACCACAAATAAATCAGGAAATATAACAATGTCTCCCTGCAGCAGTGCTCAGTTTATTGCAGTGTGTGTGTGTGTGTGTGTGTGTGTGTATTTAGATCTTTGCTTTCCCTAGCATCCCTCTTTAACTTTCCCCCTGTCCAGACACCAATTATCACTTTTCTCTCTGTTTCTTTCTGTCTAGGGATTAAATATTACTGGTAAGATTGGCTTGAGCTGAGTCAGCCATGGTGAATCTAGATTCCTAGTCAATCTCCAAAAAACATAACAGACCAGGGGCATAGGCCAGAATCTAATAGTTAATGATTTGTTATTTTCCAGAGTCTGAAATTTTAGGTACTTTTCCAAATGCTGCCTGAGGGCTTCTATAGCAAATGTGCATGCCTGCCCTTCCAGACAGCCATAGTCAGTATCTTTAGGGGAAATGGGCCATCCTGATTTCTGACCAGGCACTAGCCCTGAGGGTGGTCTCTGGACCCCTAGCTCTTCATTAATTCTGCCTTTCCTTCTGCCTTTCCTTCCCTCCAAAGGCTGTCTGCTGATCTTACTGATAAAGACACTGACAATAACTATTTTTTCAGGAAGTAAAAGCATAATGGAAATTATGGTAATTATAATTTTTTTCCATAAATGATTGTAGTAAAAGTGAACCTTTAAATATACCTTGATTTAACACATTATGATACATTGGAAAAAGAGAATTAAGACCTTTTATAATGCTGTGTATTACAATAATGGGATTCCAAAATAGCAAAGGCAATAGAATATCCATGAAAGAATATCCTTTGACCCCAGGGGCATATTAGCAATCTCAGGTACTTTTGACTCTACAGGCCTTTACCAATAAAGAAAAACAAAAGTTACTATTGCTGGGGTTCAGGAGGAGTGAACATCTCAATAGAACCATCATTTATATTTAGAATGTATGTTTAAGGTACACACCAACCAAGAGATAGAGGTCATCTAAGGATGTGCCCAAGATAGAATCCATTCTGTTGCCAAGTTCTTGTGGCGTAGTTTCAATCTCTGGGGACAAAAAGCAAAAAGTCATTCGGTGTCATTTGGTATTGACTTAAGTTATGTGAGCTATTTCATATCTTTCTTGTCCTTTTTTTTATACTTTGAATACCCTAGGATAATGACATGTATTAATCAATAATTTATTATCTCATTTATAAATCTCATTTAATCACTCCTTAGGTTCTTTATTTGGTTATTTATTTCATGCTTATAGTAAACTTGTGTGTTACTTCACTTCATAAATTTATAAAGTTGAGGTACAGAGATGTTCAGGTGATATTTATGGTATTCTGTTCATCCTTTATGGCAAAATAAATTATCTCAAAATGTAGTGGCTTACAACAATAATCACTTTCTTTTTACCTCCGCTGGTCCTGGGGGTTGACTGGGCTCAGGGAGGCAATTCTCACTTAGGGTCTTCCATGGAGTTGAAGTTAGATGGTGGCTATGGCTGGGACCTTAGATAGGCTGCTCATTCAGAACCCTACTTATGGTCTATGTGGCCTGAACTTCCCCACAGGATTGATGCTAGTCTCTAAAAGCCAGCATCCCAATGGGACAGGTAAAAGTTGTGTTGCCTTCCTAATTTCTTAAACTTTGAAGTATTATAGGTTAACCAGGAATTACAAATATAGCAATGGAATTCAGTGTACTCTTTACTTGGCTCCTCCCAATGATGAGATCTTCTGTTTTTATAAAATAATATCATAACTAGGAAATTAGCATTTGCAAAATGACAGAACTTATTCTGTTTTGCCAGTTTGGGGGTTTATTTTTTGTCTTTTTTTTCTTTTCTCTTCTTTTTTGTATGCTGGTGTTGGTACTAGAGATTTCCCCAGTACCAAAAAAAGAAAGAGAGAGAGAGAATGGTGCTGGACATGGTGGCATATGCCTGAATCCCAGTGGCTGGGGAGGCTAAGACAGGAGGATTGTCAGTTCAAAGCCAGCCTCAGCAAAAGTGAGGCACTAAGCAACTCAGCGAGACCCTGTCTCTAAATAAAAAATAGGGTTAGGGATGTGGCTCAGTGGCTAAATGCTCCTGAGTTTAATCAATCCCCATTACAAAAAAAAAAAAAAAAGAATGTCCTGCTAGTTGCTAGTATCCTAACTCTACCTCAATTTAATTCAATTTGATAATTATTATTACACATTCCATATCTATTTGAAACATACATTTAATACTGGGAATAGTTTTAAAAGAAGATACTTACAAACCAAAAAAAGATAACAGATTTGGAGTAATTTCTTTCTTATTATTTTTCCTTTTTTTCTTCCTTTCTTTTTTTTTCTTTTTTTGTGATGGCTATTCAACAAGAACCTCCTGAATGCAGGGGACTCATTCTAGCGCTATACTGTAGCCCAGGCAAATTTTTGACAAAACAGAATAGATAAGGCTCACCTTTGGCCACGAAAGCATCCTAGAATATTTGAAAAACTATATAGAAAAGGGAAAAAGTGGGCCAAGGACCTGAACAGACACTCCTCAGAGGAGGATATACAATCAACAAGTACATGAAAAAATGCTCACCATCTCTAGCAGTCAGATAAATGCAAATCAAAACCACCCTAAGATACCATCTCACTCCAGTAAGATTGGCAGCCACTATGAAGTCAAACAACAAGTGCTGGCAAGGATGTGGAGAAAGGGGTACACTTGTACATTGCTGGTGGGACTGCAAATTGGTGCAGCCAATTTGGAAAGAAGTATGGAGATTCCTGGGAAAGCTGGGAATGGAACAACCATTTGACCCTGCTATTGCCCTTCTTGGACTATTCCCTGAAGACCTTAAAAGAGCATGCTACAGGGATACTGCCACATCGATGTTCATAGAAGCACAATTCACAATAGCTAGACTGTGGAACCAACCCAGATGCCCGTCAATAGATGAATAGATAAAAAAAATGTGGCATTTATACACCATGGAATATTACGCAGCACTTAAAAATGACAAAATCATGGAATTTGCAGGGAAATGGATGGCACTAGAACAGATTATGCTTAGTGAAGCTAGCCAATCCCTAAAAAACAAATACCAAATGTCTTCTTTGATATAATGAGAACAACTATGAACAGAGCAAGGAGTAAAAGCAGGAAGAAAAGATTAACATTAAACAGAGACATGAGATGGGAGGGAAAGGGAGAGAAAAGGCAAATTGCATGGAAATGAAGGGAGACCCTCATTGCTATACAAAATTACATATAAGAGGTTGTGAGGGGAATGGGAAAATAAACAATGAGAGAAATGAATTACAGTAGATGGGGTAGAGAGAGAACATGTGAGGGAAGGGGAGGGGGATAGTAGGGGATAGGAAAGTTAGCAGAATACAACAATTACTAATAGGGCATTATGTAAAATTGTGGATGTGTATCCGACATGATTCTGCAATCTGCATTTGGGGTAAAATTGCGAGTTCATAACCCACTTCAATCTAATGCATGAAATATTATATGTCAAGAGCTTTGTAATGTTGTGAACAACCAATAAAAAAAAAGAAAAAAAAAGAAAAAAAAAGAAAAGGGAAAAAGCATTTCCACAAGGATTTACAGGCCTGATTTTGGCATGAAATGTCAGAGCACAGAGCAAAAACACAGAGGGCAAGTGTACTGCCAATGGGGGAAGAGTAGCACTCGCCCACCAGTGGGACGGGCTGGATGATCATGTGTTATGCCAGCTTTTACAGGCACTTAGTTGGAGTCCTTATGCTGACCCTTCATAGTCACATCCACCCCTGCCTGTCCCCATACCTGTACACTGGCAACCACTAATCTGCTCTCCATTCCTATGGTTTTGTTATTTCAAGAGTGTTGTATAAGTGGAAACATATAGTACATGACCTTTTGAGACAGGCTTTTTTCCACTAAGCCTTTGGGATCTGCCAACTACACAAGTGTCAATAGTTCCTTTTACTGATAAATAATATCCCACATATCACCTTTTAAGTCCTAGCTTTGCAAGTCACACAATTGCACTTTCATAAAACAGATCTGTGAATTTCCAAGAGAAGGGAACACAAGCCCGTCCACACCTTGATGACAGTAGTATCAATGTCAGTTTGTAAGAAAAGCCGAAGGAGAACTGTTCTGATGATGCTCTACCACATATGATCTACCACAGACAGAGAGTGGCAGGGGTGGCATTTGAACCCAGGAAGTTTGACTCAAGAGTCCTTATTTTTACAGTGTCAACTTGTCAATCTTCCTATCCCAGTGGGAATAAACTTATTGAGAACTTCATTAAGAAATAAGGTATATAAACATGCTAAATATACAGCACTAATTTTTTTTTGTGGGAGATGATACAGGGGATTGAAATCAGGGGCACTCAATCACTGAGCCACATCCCCAGCCCTATTTTGCATTTTATTTAGAGACAGGGTCTCTCTGAGTTACTTAGAGCCTCACTTTTGCTAATGCTGGCTTTGAACTCACAATCCTCTTGCCTCAGCCTCCCAAGCCACTGGGATTACAGATGTGCACCACCACGCCAAGCAAGTACTAATTTTTTAAGTAAAGAATTTGAGGACATAAAGGCTTGGCAAGATCAAAATCCTACATGTTTATTGAGGGCAAATGATAGGAAGAAACAAGTGAGTAGCGTGGAAATCAAAAAGACAGATACAATTCATTTTCTATTCTACAGAACTTCTGACCTCCAAACTTCCTGCTTACTGGATGTACTCTGTGAATGTCAACCACCTAGGAAGTGCTCCTTCCTCACTAAAATTGGAACCACACTTTTATCCTAGACAACCCAAATGGTCCTATCTTCTGCCAGATGGGTTTTCCAGAAAAATTCTGGAAGCACAACATTTCTACTAAACACAAATAGGTCAGTCCTGCCAACCCCAAGGTCATCACTAGCCAATGGCACATTTGTATGAATTAGAAAAAGACAAGCTTTCTCTGGGCAGATAGAACCAGATATCATGGCCTGGCCTTGGTTGTGCTCACGAGTACTCAACCCAAAATGATTTTTGACAGCTCTGCCACTTACCATTTTTCCCCCATTGATTCCATAAACATTTCAGTGCCTACCATAAGCCAAGAACTTTTCCAGGTGCTAGAAACATTCATACACCCCACCCCAGGAACTTCAAAGACTTTATGAGAAGCCATGAAGTAAGCAGAGGACATGACATAATGCCATAAATCCATGACAAAGTATGGGAGGCAAAACCTAGACTAGGGGCAGGGAAATGGCTTTTAGGAAAGGCACCCCAAAGAATGCATTTCCTGAGCTGCATTTTAAGTCCTGGAAAATGGGACTTAGCCCAGGGAATAGAGGTAGCAATGCCAACCAATGATCCTGGGCATGGGCAGCAATCACATAATGGAGGGCTCAGAGCCACAGCTAGCTCTGCAAAGATTTCTATGTAATGTAGAGAAAATGTTTCCTTTTTCCCACCCCCAAAGAAAACGAAGCTGTATTCATTTTCCAGGGCTGCCATAACAAATTACTGTAAACTTAGTGGATCAAAATACAGGAAAAATTCTGTAAGCCACCAGTCTGAAATTGAGATGTCAGAAGAACTGGTTCCTTCCGGAAGGGCTAGGGGGAGAATCAACTTGCTGTTTCTCTTCTGGCTTCTGGCTTTCCAGGGCTTTGCCTCCTTCTTTACATGAGGAAATATTCAGTGTTTTTCTCTTCCCTGCTGTACTTTTTCTTTTTTTATAAATAGACTTGTCATTGGATTAGGACCACCCTCATGAATCTAGAATGATCTCACTTAGAGGCCCTTTTCATAATTTCATCTGTAAAGATCCTTTGACTAAATAAGCCCCATTCACAGGTATCAGAGGATATAATTTGCACTTGAGTTTGGGGAGATTACAATATAACCCAACTATAATCCCCTCAGCAGATGAAGCCGCTGGGTTAAACTGGGCCCAGAGCAAGGCAGCACAGCAGGGAACTGAGTCTTTGTCAACAGCAGATCTAAACCATTAAGGAAGTATGTGTTCATTAAGGAAGTATGTCATTCTGGTCATTCTGGAAACTTTGCTCTAACAGCAGTATAGAGAACAAATTGTTTTACAAGGTGACAAAAGATTCTCTGCTTGACCAACTTTTATTCAGCTTTCTAAATCTTCTACTAGACCCATATGTGCCCATCCTTGTAAAACGTGGCTTTAGCAAGAACCCTGATAAGTCAATTTAGCAAGAATTCCCCAACCTCAGTATGTCTTCTTCCTCAATTTACCATCAGATTCCTCATCCTCCATCTTCCCCTAGGGATTGTCTGATCACACTGGCCTGCCTTCAACAATAATCCTCTTAGGTCAGTTTAGCCACAATCCCCTTACCTCTGAGGTTTCCTTTTAAAAATTTCTCCACCCACTAACCCCAGTCTTCTGTTTGGCTGTAAATTCCCAGTTGCCCATGCTGTATTTGGGGCTGAGCCCAATCTACTCCAATCATTGCTAGACCTGTTTGCAGTGCTCCCTGTATCTTTTGAAGTGGTCCAGGATAAAGTCTTCCTGACCATGCTTTAACAAGTATTGTTGAAAAATTTTAATTTATTTAATAAAGAGTAGGTGCAAGAGGATAAGAGATGACTGAGCCATATTAGGGTCAGCAAGTCCAATGAGGAGACTGTTGCAAAAATAGAAGGAAAGAAGGTCCAAAACTATATTAGTGGCAGTGGGGATGAAAGGAAATGAGAAAGCAAAGCTCCCGAGATTTGGAACTAGATGAGGGAGTTGAGATAGAGCTAGGAATTAAAGAAGATCCCCAAATCTCTAGGCTGGAGCAACTGAGTAAGCTGTGGTGCCACACACTGAAAACACACACACACACACACACACACACACACACACACACACGTAATTTTAGGGGGTGATGATGATTTCAGCTTGGGCTTTGTTTAAAATGAAATGCCTGAGGAAACATCAAAGTGGAGCTTATTCTGAACCCCCATGAAATGGGAGGTCCAGTGTGGGAAATAACCAAATTCCTAGGGTATCATGTTACTATCCTAAGACAGACAAAAATGAAAAATTGGCAGTCTTATGCTATGTAGGAGTGAGTTTTCTGTAATCTGACACTTCTAAACCTGCACTTTCACTTGTTGCTCTAGTGTTTATTTATCTTCCATAAGCATTCTGACAGTGTTTTCTCAGAACTGAGAAATGTTAAAAGCTGCAAAGAAATCTCTACATTGTCTACACAGAAGAAAAGTGTTTATGCACAAGTAACTCACCAAAACGGTGTCTTTGCAACCATATAGACAAAACAGGGTTTGCTAGCATTTCCTTAAAACCCAGCATGTTTGATCATATCAAATGAAAGCTGAAAGTAGATCCTGAAAGTTTAGGCAAGACTAATTTCAACTATTACCCATGATGTACAGATAAAGAACCAGGGAGACAGGCCACTTGCCTATCTGAAGGTCTCAAGGGAAACAGTGAAAACAAGGGAAATAGTTGGAAACAGTGAAATCTTTTCCACTTAGGGACACTGTTGAGGGCCACAATCAAGTCAAGATGGTGCCTGGCACTTTGCCAGGAGGAGTGGTTTGTGAAGCAATGCCAGCGAGTCATTAAGATGATGAGGATTCCTTAATGACTGACTGCTGTATCTAGATGATGTTAATTAAGTTAAACTGTGTAATTAGTTAAGTATATATACCTCTACTGTCCCGTAATAAAGCGGCTCCCGCTGTATCAACCTTCACAAGTTGCTTGTCACCACCCCCCCCCCCGGTTATTTTGCCCAGCCAGATTGCAGCAGGACACTTCTGAGCTGAATAAAGAAGTGGTTGATCTCTCTGACCACCATAGGGTGCTAAAAGGTGGGCCTAGAATAAGAATTTGAGACTGTTATTTCAGAGCTGCATCAGTCTCTCTGTAAAAGACAAAGTACTCTTAAACTAACCAACAACTCCCTGCCCCCCTGCCCCCACCCTTTCACCAAGTTAGAACTTGGTCAAGAATGAGACTAAGCCCTATTCAAAGATGGATATAAAAAGACAAAGTTAGGGAAATAATGACTATCGCATTTTATCATCTTTCCTACCCTTATGGGCCCTCCCTTCACTTTTCCTCTTCACCCTATCCAGGTCATCATTACCCTAAATACATGTAAGAAGACAAGAACAATGTGGCTCTACTTTGTGTACAACCAGAGATATGAAAAATTGTGCTCTATATGTGTAATATGAATTGTAATACATTCTGTTATCATATATAACAAATCAAAATTAAAAAAAAGAAAAGAAAAAGTCAAATTTAGTCAGTGCAGTGGCACACACCTATAATCCCACTTCCCAGCTGTTCAGAAGGCTGTGCAGGAGAATCCTAAATGCAAGACCAGACTGGGAAACTGAGTAAGACCCTCCCTATCTCAAAACTGAAAATAAAATGGGAGTTGGGGATATAGCTCACTTTACAGCACCTTGGGTTCAATCTGTAGTGCTGCAAACAGAAACAAAAACAAAAACAAAACAATCAAGTAATAATAAGTTAGAGAATCTTTCATCAGAAACTTAAAGAATGAGAAATGACGAGAAAAAAAAACTGTCACTAACTTCCTTGAATTTTCCCTCAGATTAATCTGCACAGTAGTACTATGTTGTACTGGTTAAAATACTGCGTTCTTTTATTCTAGATTCTGTGATGAAGAGATTTACAGTGGAGTATTTATCGTTTCTTTCTGAATGAAGTTCTTTATAGGATCCCACTCTCAAAAGGGGCCCCGTAAAACACATTATTCAGAATGCAGTATAAATTCTAAGAGAAACTGTGGAGGCCTGAATAGGCTGGGGTTGCATTTATTTTATACAAAAAGATAGATTTTAGCAGCTATCAGCACTCAAAAATTAGAGCCTGTGTTCAGAACATGTCTTAGTTCATTGACTCTAACAAACTCCATACTGAAGGATATTCATTTAATAAAATCTCATTTCACAGCCAAGCATAGCCATTCCTAGAAATTGTGCTTTTAAAAAACAAAATCCTAGATATTTAAGACACAGCAATCTAGTAATGCATGGGTTCCACAATCTTTAACTTAAATCTGAGTTAGATTTCAGATGGGTGAAAGGAAAAAATGAATCTTTTCTACATATTGCAAACTCTTTCAGAAGGATCTGGAACACGAACATTTCCCTGTATTCATATACATGAACATTTTCACAGTCAAAAATGAATCTTCTCACTAAATGGGACACATAAGGACTATAGCCTTGTGTCAGTGTAGATCAGGTTTTAAAGAAAAAAAAATAATTTCCACCTTTAGAACTTTTCAGATTTTAAAACTGCTGAAGAAGAATTGTAGACCTATTGGTACTATTTCATCTGTTCTTGGAGAAGATAATGGTCACTTGGAACAAATATTGTAGACACAACTTCCTCCACTTCTGCTATCTTGCCTTCCTAACCCCTGGTAATGAACTAGGCAGTCTGATCCCTGATCACCCTTGGAGAGCATCCTAAAGCCACACAAGCTGCAGTTCAATTGGAAGCAGTACCTAAGAGTCCAGACTTCCGATCCTGAATGTATTAGTCTCATATAGATTAAAATTACTCAAGTCATTTTAGTGCCATTCATTTTACAATAACAAATTAGGAATTTTTTTTTAGCTCAGAGTCGTAAGGAAAAAAAAAATTTAATGAATGGAAAGCTATGGTAGTAGAGTATGCAGAATTGGAGCCACTTATTAAAACTGTGCCAAGTGGTCGCAAATTTAAAACTGTAATGCATTTTCAGTCAGAATCCAAATGGGATTGGTGGAGGGGGATTCGAAAAACAGTTAAAATCTGTTTTGGAAAAGAAAACCATGCAGGAATGGTCAAGAAGATTTGGTGGAAGAAGAAGAACTAGCAGTTGCTAAATGTTCAACAAACAATGAGGTACTGGTGTAAAATCATTCATTGAGAATTTAACATGTGTCAGGCTTTGTTCTAGGTCTCACAGAAATAGCATAGAATAAGAGCAATAGGGTCCATGGGCATATATTCCAGCAAAAGACCCAGATACTGATGGCAAAAATCAGTTGGTCACAAGGATGCAGGGAAAAGCCTGTGGTGGCTCTTTCAGATCAGGTGCTCAGGAGAGCCCCAAGGGGGCTTAGCAAAAAGCCAAGGGGCCACAGCAATATATTCCAGGAGATGGCATTTGATCAGATAGAGTGTCCTGCATGTTTTTTTTAAATTTTTTATTTGTTTTAATTAGTTATACATGACAGTAGAATGCACTTATATACTTTGACATATCATGCATAGATGGAATATAATTTCTCATTTTTCTAATTGTACATATTGTAGAATCACATTGGTCATACAGTCACATACACACATAAAGTAATAATGTCTGTTTCATTCTACTATCTTTCTTATCCCCACATCCCCTGCCTTCCCCTCCTTTTACTTCCCCAATTATATAAAATTATATAATTTTATAATTATATTTTTTATAATTACTACACATATATACCACAATTTTTGTATCTCTGTATATAAAGTATGTTGACACCCAATTCATGTCTTCATACATGTACTTTGTATAAAGATGTCCATCACATCCCACCATCCTTGCTAATCCCCTACCCCCTCCCTTTTCCTCCCACCCCTCTTCCCTATCTAGAATTCATCTATTTCTCTCATGCTCTCTCTCCCAATCCCACTATGAGTCAACCTCCTTATATCAGGGAAAACATTCGGTATTTGTTTTTTGGGGATTGGCTGACTTCACTTAACGTTATCTTCTCTAATGCCACCAGTTTTCCTGCAAATGCTGAGAAAATTCCATTGTGTATATATGCCACATATTTTTTTAATCCATTCATCCACTGAAGGACATCTAAGTTGGCTCCACAGTTTAGCTATTGTGAATTGTGCTGCTATAAACATTGATGTGGCTGTGTCCCTGTAGTATGCTATTTTTAAGTCCTTTGGGTATAGTCTGAGAAGAGGAATAACTGGGTCAAATTGTGGTTCCATACCCAGTTTTCCAAGGAATCTCCAATTTGCTTTCCAAATTGGCTGCATGTTTTAATCAGAAAAATAATTTAAAAATGAAATAAAGTAAGTTTATGTAGAAAATTAAGCAATGTGATTGTTATGGTTTGAGTGTGATCTTAGGGAACCCCCAGGGTCCATCATTATTCGAGTCTTGGTCCTAGGATGGCATTGTTGAAAGGAGGTAGAAACTTGGGGCAGGGTGGGTGGCTAGTGGGAGGTCCTTAGGTCTTTGGGGCATGTCCTCAGAGGACACTGTGGAACTCAGGTACCTCTCTCTCTCTCTGACTTATACACACACACACACACACACACACACACACACCATGCTGTGCTGCTATGCTGGGCACAGCCCTCACCAGAAAGGGGCTAAACCATTGGCTCCTCCCCACCCAATCTTGGACTTTAAACCTCCAAAACTATGAGCTAACTAAACCTCTTTTTCTTCATAATTTTTCTGTGTGGGGTGTTTGTTTGGTTATAGTGGTGCAAAACTGATTAATACAGTAAATAAAACAACAAAAAAATCTGAAGGAGTACATTGTAGTAAGTTATTCAAATAATCATTTAGAGAAATTACAAATAAGCATTATTTTTAATGCTGCCATTGTTGCACACATATTTAGGTAAATCATATAATTTCCTTTGGGATCTGTTGATGGGACTGGCATGGTATTTTCTCATTTATTTATTTATTTTTGGAATTTTGTGTTTGTGCATAATGATCATACATAATAGTAGAATTGGTTGTTAGGTATTTGTACCTGCACACAACATAACAATATAATTTGGTCAGTTTCATTCCCCTGTACCTTCTCTCTCCCTCCTGCCTCCTTCCTTGTGGTCTCCTAGTTTCATAAGGTTCCTCCACCCCACCCCACACACACCTTCCTTTTTTCTCTTCAGCTTCCACATATGAGAGAAAACATACAACCCTTGACTTTTCTGAGTTTGGCTAATTTTGCTTATCATAATGAAGCATTTAATTTGAAAATATTTTTTGGGACCTTCTCCTATCTGAGGACAGTAGCACACCCACAGCCTTTCTCCAGCTCAGGGTTTTTTCCCTCTGGCCACATTCTTTGGACTCCTCATCCTGATCACTGTGTTTGCTGTGGCTCTCCAGGAACCCCATCTGTCTTGGAGCAGTACCAAAAGCCAAAGAGGCACCTGGCAGAAGCAAAATTGGAAGATGGTGTTGGTTTAACACCCACCCATTCATTCATTGAGAATTTAGTAAAACCAGAAAATGCTCACTGTATGTTACACTGTCAGATGAAAAATACAAGGGCAATTTGAAGGACAGGGAGGAAAAAACCTTTCGTGGCCTGGCTATTCCCTCTAGAGATGCAGGCTTCTTTAGCTATTGTTTGGCATGGCATTTTCAAAGTGATGACTGAAATCATTTGAAATTCAGTCGCATCTTTATTTCCTGAACTAGTACTTCCAGGTTTACCAGTGATGAGGTTATTACTAGCACCAAGATTATTAGTTTAAGGAAAACAATTGTCTTAGGAGAGCAGTGGTCAAAGCTACATCATATGCCAATCATAACTTCTAAATTTCATTTTTCTAGATGTTGAGATTCAAATGTAACATTCTCCTCTATTCAAATGATAAGAGTGTTTTATTGATGAAAATTTACTCACATCATTTAAAAAAAAGGAAACCAAACTCTCTTTTTATTTAGAAGATTGTTCTATCACTTATACGTATTGTGTTCTTTTTTATTTTGTTCTATAATATTAGGTTGAGTATACAGATATGGAAGGCATTTGGATGGTTGTTCTATGCTCCCAAACAAAGGTTTTAAAGAGTAAAGTTTTCTTTGATATATCTTTTCTTTGTAATTTCTATGTTCAGGTGAATATGCATTAATTCCATCACTGGAAAATAAATTCAAGCTAGAAAACCCCAAATATCTTGCTATTATCAATCAATTACAAAAGATTGTCAAATCATTTTTCATGTCATTTCCAGACTTCTTTAATAAGCATCCCATATGCCAAAATGCATTCACCAATTGTGAATTCACCACTTGTATCATAACTCAGGAAGTATTGCTTCTACTGATTGATTTTCAGGCAGCAAAGATGTACAGACTCAAAAACTAAAGAGGTAAACTTATTAGAGTTATTCACCTTCTCAAAACTTTTGGAACTCTTTAAGCACATCCAAAGGATGTTACTGCAGATTTTAATACCATTGACATTGCTGGCTATGTTATCACCAACTCTGGCAAGAATACTGAAAGGAGGACAAAATGTCTTTGTGGAACATAGCTGCATTCTTGGCACCTAGGACTTCTACCGCTGTGTTTGATATCATCAAAACTGACTCAGAGGATGGCACACAGGTTGCCAATATTGGCATTGTGGGATTGAAAATTCCACCATTGAAGAGGCCTCTGTGTGGTTTGAAAAAATTTTAGTCTTCTAAGAGTCCCCTGTTAGAGGATAGAATGCCATTGCCTTCTGTGACAAGCTCTCACTTAGCTGGGTATCTAGAAGGAAGTAGAGAGAGAAACGTTACAGCTATTCTGAATCCTTGGAGAGAGAGAAAGAGGACAGCATGAGAAAAAGACAATGTTAAAGAACAACTTCCTGTTTCACAAGTTTTCTAAACATTGGCCCTAAGTACTGGCTGGACACCAAGTCCCTTAGTCCACTGTGCCACAGTTACAGCAACACCCTTCATTACCGCAAAGGCACAGTAAGTAGATACACAATTCCTGGGACCTCGTAGGCCTTGGCAGCTCCAAGGCTAAGAGCAGCCAGAAGACGAGCTGGCCAGGTAATCACAAAAGTGTCTCTTTAATCCTGAGGTTAATGCCAAACAGAAATGGCTTCATGACTTTGACAACTGTATTATATTTTTGAACTTATATATGGGTTCATCATTTCTTATACATCCAGAGCTGCAATTTAAAGATGTCCCAGTCTTGGTGTGTCAGGGCACTCAGCTTGGTGTCCACAAATATCCTCAAACTTCATAAAGGCACCATTTCCACACGTTTCTCTATCTTTTAGCACCTTAAGAGCAGGAAATTATCTTTGAATCCTGCAGAGGACCAGATGGAGGTGGTCACAGGAACTGGTGGATTTGCAATCCTGGCAGAACAGCTCTGGATCAAATCATGATTGGGCACAATTGCTCTCCTCCACTTATCTTCTCCTCAGGATAGCTTTGGTATCTTCTAAGCTAAAAATCTGACAACTTGATCCTGAGTGACATCTCTTTTGTATTACCTAAAACAGAGATTGGAAATCTTTAACTTGGGTGTTTAAATGAAAATAACCGTGGATTCAATGAACCTTCACTAGGCCACTTGATTTAGGGAACAGGTTTCTGAGAACAGTAACATTCTCTCTAAACACTGTTATCAAAATCTAGGGTATAGGGTTTGGAGTGAGGTCGGGGTGGGGGAGTGCTTGTTTAACATGAATGAGGCCCTGGGTTGGATCTCCAGCATCACACACACTCAAAAAACACCCCGAGTGTAGGTGAAAATATCACCAGCTATGGGTGATGCTCACTGAAGGGAAGAGATGTAAAGGAAGCACCAAGAGAAAGAAAAGAACAATGGAGATTAAGGAGGGTGATTTCTAGTCCTTCTCCTGCCTCAAGCCTACTCTTCATTTTAACACACTAGGGAGTCTTGGTTTGCCAGATTTAACAAACAAAAATACAGGGCATCCAGTAAAATTTGAATTTCTGAGAAATGATCAATATTTTTTTTTTAGTGCAGTCACATACCCCTGGAATATGTGGTTTTACATGTTAAGTGTTTACACTTAACACTTTAAAAAACTATATTGTTGTTCATGTGAAATTCAAATTTCGCTGGCACAAAGTAGTCCATGGTGAGAACATCAAAGATTTTGAAACAAGACAAACAGGTTTTATGTGTCAAAATACACTCTACTGTCTTGTAGATCTAGAAAGAATAAATACAATTTTTATTTAAAAAGACAAACAGGTTTGAAACCTTACTTATTAGTCACAAGGGTCTGGGTATGCAATATAGACTTTTTGAGTCTCACTCTCCACATCTTAAAATGAAGAAATAGTATTCCTGCATAGGTTGTCATGGAGATTAGAAGTAATATATACATAAGGCATCTAACAAGAGCTCACCAAGATGATGTCCTCTAGTTAATTCTCTTAAATTGTTGGTATGTTTGCTTCTTCACCCTTGGCTTCTAAATCTAAAATATATCTAAAACTCCAAATATGTTTTTTAGCCTCCTCCTCCATCCATATTACCACTTGTCTTTGTCTTTTTAAGCTGTTATAACAAAATACCGCAAACTGTGCAGCTAACAGACAACAGAAAATGATTTCTTACACTTCTAGACTTGGAAGTCCAAAATCAAGGTGTCAGCAAGATGGCACCTGCTATCTGTGTCCTCACATTATTGGAGGGGGGAAACACTTCCTGGGGCCTCTTTTAGAAAGTCTCTTCCCTTGTGGCCTAATCATCTTCCAAAGGTTCCACCTCCTAACACCATCACATTGGTGACTAGGTTTTTACGAATGCATTTGGAGAGACAAACATTCAGATCAAAGTACTATTCAACTGTGCATAATATAGAGACCAAATTTTCATTTTCACAGCTTGCTCCCAATTAACATAGTTTATTAGTACAAATTGTCTAAACATGTCCTAAAGACTATGGCATTTTAATTCCCCAGTTCAAGAAAGCCATGGAGAAGAGTCCTGCAAAGTTGAGAGTTGTGGTTATACTAGCAACAAGAGAGGATAGTATAATCAGACCATTTAGCAGCAACAGAATATGAACTATAGATTTATTCTTTAAAAACAGAATAATAATGAAGCTATTCACTGGAGATAAGTTAAAAGTTTAAACAAGTCTCTTTCCCTATGTCATTTCCTTGGATAAAGCCAAAGAGAATGATTTTGAGGTTTTTATAAAACGGTTTAAGTTTCTCCTTAGTCTTTAATGAGGAGAAAAAAGGTTTGCCCAGTACTATACAGGTCAGATAGTTTTAGCTGAACCACCAGTTTCTCCTTAGTCTTTAATGAGGAGAAAATAGGTTTGCCCAGTACTGTACAGGTCAGATAGTTTTGGCTGAACCACCAGCTGTCACCACACTATAATCACACACAAACTCCTGATGAGGCTAGAAAATATGCCTTGAAAGTGTTATTAATAGCAAGTCTCAGTGGCACACACCTGTAATCCCAGCTGCTTGGGAAGCTGAGTCAGGAAGATTGCAAGTTCAAGGCCAGTCTGGTCAACTTAGTAAGTCTCAAAATAAAATTTAAAAGGCTGGGATTGTAGATCTGGGGTAGATGGCTTGCATAGCATGCACAAAGCTCTGAGTTCAATCCACAGTAATGAAACAAACCAATAATTATTATTAATAATATAGAATTATGAAAGACACCCCATAGTGTAAAATAAAATGTTTACCTCAGGAACCACAATGCACAAGGAGTGCATATCATTCTCCTTCTGGGTCAGAATCTGCAACTCAGGAATCAAAGGTCTGTTTTCAATTGCAGAAGGGTCCAGTGTATGTACTCTAAAAATAAATTAGGCTGAAAGCATTCCTTGGCTGCTCATGCACATCCTGGTGAGGCCCCAGTTGCACAGGGAGAATGACTTCATAGCCTCTAACAACTGCACTGTTGGGAAAGAGATATCAATACAGCCTCTCTCACAGCTTGTACAAATATTTAAATGCATTCTTCCCTTGATTCAGCAATTCTGCTACAAGAAATCAACCTTAAGAACATCTTTGATTTCTGCAGAAAGCAAATATGCATTTATGCAAAATTGTCACTGTAGAATTGTTTATTGTAGCAAACGACTATAAACAACTTTACTATCTCTTGATAAAGAAACATTTAAAATATATTATGGTATGCTCATACTAAGAAATATTCACCGAAGTTAAAAAGAATGAGGTAAATTTATGTTACAATAAAGAGAACTTGATAAGACATATTTTTAAGGACAGGAGAACTGCACAGAGCATTACTATAATCCTATTACATTAAAATAGTTGGGATGTAGTTCAGTGGTAGAGCACTTGCTTAGCATGCAGGAGGCCTTGTTTTAACCCCCAGCACTGAAAAAAAAACCTTGCTGAGCTTTTTATATATACATGTATGTATATAAAAGTTTAGTGTCATGTTCTAGTGATAAATACTTAATGCTAATACTACTTCTAACTTGAGCAGGATGTTTGCTGGGGAATAGAGAGACTATAATATTACTCAGTACACCAAAATGTTGAGTTTTTAAAAAGCATGTATTTGGGCATCATTTGTATCATTTTATTAATTACTTTTAAAAATAAATGTAAAAAGGAAAAAAATATAACTATTGAATATTCTCCTTACATCTTGTTTGCTTATTTACAAAGCCCTCCTTTATAAAACAGGAATTTCAAATTGTTGTATCTATACACAGTGGACTATTACACAGTATTAAAAGAGAATAAAATCATGCCATTTGCAGGAAAATGGATGGAGTTGGAGAATATTATCTGAAGTGAAGTAAGCCAATCCCAAAAAACCAAAGGCTGAATGTTTTCTCTGATATGTGGATGCTGATCCATACATAATGAGGATGGGGGGGGAAGCATGGAAGGAATGGAGGAGCTTTAGATAGGGCAAGGGGGAGGGAGGAAAAGAGATGGACATGGAGATAAAAAAGATGGTAGAATGAGATAGACATCATTACCCTAAGTATCCTAAGGCACAAATGGTGTGAAAATACTTTGTGATCAACCAGAGACAATAAAAATTGTGCTCTATATGTGTACTATGAATTAAAATACATTCTACTGTCATGTATAACAAATTAGAGTAAATAAATAATTTTTTTAAAAAAAACCAGGGATTTCAGAAAGAAAATTCAAATTGTGCCTGATGCAAATTCAGATGCTTTTCCTAAGCATATTTGCTCAGCATTCTAGAATCTAGCTCCTTCAAGAATGGAGGAGAATCACAGAAAGAATTTACCCTGTGGGACAAGTAAAACTGCTTAAGCTTGCTTGGTTCAAGGACACTGCAGAGTCAACAAAGGAGAGGGGAATGATTGGTGAGAACAGTGCAGTCAAGGCGTGAGAGAGAAAGAAGGTTGTTTGAAACACAAGCCAACAAACAAAACCTAAATCCTTAGAATCAGTGATTCACCAAGGGCAGCAACCACAGCATTATAAGCTGTACAAAGGAGTGAATCTGGGTGTGTGAGAGAGGGTCCTCCACACCTAAGAGCAGTGACTGCACAAGGCTGGGTCATGAGATGGTGTTGATGTTAAGGAGTGGTCCCAAGAAGCTGAGAGTGGCCTGAGTCCCAAGCCACAAGGATTGATGGTGGTGGGGGTGGAATTCTTGGCAGTGATGGGTGCAGAGATTGGGAGCATGAGGGCAGCTAGGAGAGCAAAACTATCAAGGTGGCTGGGAGGACCACATGGAACTTTCTGAGCTTCTGGGGAGGGCTTTGTGGAAAACAAAGCCTTACTCAACTCTGTATTAAGAACTGGAGTGTAATACCAAAACTTAGAGTCTGCAGCAAAAGCAGTTCTAAGAGGGATATTTATAGTGATAAATCCTGCATTAAGGAAAAAGAATGATCTCAAATAAGCAATCTAATTTTATATCTCAAGAAACTACAGAGAGAAGAATAAACCCAAAGTTAACAGAAAGAAGGAAATAAGAAAAGAAATAGGAGAAATAAAGACTAAAAAAAACAACAGAAAATATCAAGGAAACTAAGAGCTGTTTTTTTGAAAAGACAAATAAAACTGACAAACTTTTAGCTAAACTAGCTAAGGAAAAAAGAAAGACTCAAATAAATAAATTTGTAGATGAAAGAAGACTTTACAACAAGCACCACAGGAATGTGAAGGGTCTTAAAAGGCTACTCTGAATAGTTATTTGCCAACAAATTAAATTACCTGGCAGAAATGGATAAATTCCTTCAAATATACAACCTACCAAGACTGTATCATGAAGAAATAGAATTCAAAATGAATAAGGAGGTTGAATCAGTAATCAAAAATCTCTCAACAAAGAAATCCCAGGATCTGATGCTTCATTTTTTAATTCTATAAAATATTTAAAGATAAATTAATGCCAATTGTTATGGTTTTGGATATGAGGTATCCCTCAAAAGCTCACATGTGAGACAATGCAAGACAGGTCAGAGAAGAAATTACTGGGTTGTGATTGTCTTAACCCAATCGGTGAATCAATCTCCTGATAGGGATTAACTGAGTGGTAACTGAAGTAGTAGGATATGGCTGGAGGAGTTGAGAATTAGGGGTGTGGTTTTGGCATATATATTTGTATCCAGCAAGTGGAGACCTGTCTCTCTCTGCTTTCTGATCATCAGGTGAGCTGCTTCCCTCTGCCACACTCTTGAGCCAAGCAATGTTCTGCCTCACCTTGAGCCCACAAGGAATAGAGCCAGCTTTCTATGGACTAAGAGCTCTGAAACCATGAGCCCTTAAGTAAACTTTCCTCCTCTACAATTGTTTTGGTTGGGTTCTTTAGTCATAGCAGTGAAGAAAGCTTATTAAAACACCAATTCTTTTCAAACATTTCCTAAAAATTGAGAAGGAATGAACACTTCCAGACTTCTTCTATGAGAACAGTATCACCCTGATACCAAAACCAGAAAGGGACTCTATAAGCAAGAAAATTATTGGTTAATATTCTTCATGAACATATTGTCAAAAATCCTCAACAAAATACTAGTAGACTGAATTTGACAGCACACTAAAAAAGATCATGCACCATACCATGATCCAGGAATATTAACCCCTGGGATGCAAGATGATTCAATACATGAACATCAACCCATATAGTACACCACATTAACAGAACAAAGGATAAAAGTATAATTCCTAATAAAATCACAATAATACATAAATACACATAGATATGAAAATAATACTAAAATATATATGTTATCACAAAAGACCTCCAAAATAGCCAAGCAATCTTGAGCAAAAAGAAGAAAGCTGGAATTTGCATTACCTGATTTCAAATAGGCTACAAAGCTATATTAATTTTTTAAAAAACATTATGGTGGTAGGAAAATAAGGACAGACATGTAGTCCAATAGAACTATAAATAAAGACTAAAGAAAAAAAATAGAAAAGACCAAGGAAACTAACAGCTGATTTTTTGAAAGGACAAATAAAACATCTAAGGAAAAAATAAAGATGCAAATAAATAAACTTGTAGATAAAAGAAGACTTTACAACAAGCACCACGGAAATGTGAAGGATCTTAAAAGGCTACTCTGAATAGTTATGTGACAACAAATACAGAACCCAGGAACTCATCTTCTTATTTATAGCAAAGGGGATCTTTTATATAGGCACCAAGAATACCCAGTGAACAAAGAACCTTATCTTCAAGAAATGGTTTTGAAAACTGGATAGCTACATAAAACTAGATTTCAATCACAAAACAATAAAATCAGATGGAAACTTAACTCACACCATATTAAAAATGTGAAACAAATCAAAATGTATTAAAGATCTGAATATAAGACCAAAATGTAAAACTTCTAGAAGAAAGCATAGAAAAAATGTTCTTAATCTTGGTCTGGGTGATGATTTTTTAGATATGATTCCAAAAGCACAGTCAGTGAATGAAAAAATAGACAAATAGGATTGCATCCAACTAAACAGCTTTTGCACAGCAAAGGGTACAATCAACAGAGTGAAGAGAAAATCCAGGGAGAAAGTATTTTCAAATCAGATATCAAATAAGGTCTATATCCAAAATATATAAGGAACTCAACCTAATAGCAAGAAAACACATAACACATTGAGAAATGGCAAAGGACTTTTCTCAAAAGAAGACATACAAATGACCAACAGGTATGTGAAAAAAATGTTCAGTATCAATATCAAGGAAATTTTGGAATAGCAATTATCAAAAAGACAAAAGATAAGTGTTGGAGAGAAAGAAGAGTAAAAGGAATTCTTGCACACTATTGATGGGAATGTTAATTGACAGAATAATTATGGTAAACTGTGGAGTTTCCAGAAATAATTAAAAACAGAACTATCATGTGCAATTCCACTACTCGGCAATCCAAAAAATTAAAATCAGTATGTTGAAGAATTATCTATACTCCATGTTCACTGCAACATTGTTCACAATAGCCAAAGTATGGCAACAACCTGAGTGACCGTCAATGGATGAATGGATTAAAAAATGTGAACACACACACATATGACATATACCTATATATAATATAGATGTATATAATTTATTCAACCTTTAAAAGAAGGAAACTCTGTCATTTGTAACAACATAGATGAACACAGAAGACATTATGCTAAGGAAAATAAGCCAGGCACAGAAAGACAATTACTTCATGATCTCATATGTGGAATCTTGTAGAGTTGAACTCACATATGCAGAGTGTAGAAGGGTGGTTACCAGGAGCTGGGGACAGTAGGAAAGCCTTGCTTAAAGGGCACATAGTTTCAGTTACACAGGATGAAGACATTCTGGAGACTCGATGTACCACACAGTGACTATAGTTAATAATATGGTATTGGGCATATCTCTTTGCTAAGAGATCTTAAATATTCTTATGCATACAAAGTTACCTTTATAAGGTGATGAATATGTTAATCAGCTCGATTGTGGTCATCTCACGGTGCATATGTGTATCAGAATATATTGCATATCCCTTATATACATAAATTTTTTATTTGTTAATCATACCTCAATAGAAATGGGGGGAAATAAATTGATAAATAAAATAAAATGAAATTCCACTAGGAAAAAAAATATGAAACTGGGAGTTGTGTGGAGAAAAATGCTGTATGTTTTAATAATTTGAACAGTACATAAATTTTATGCTTATGTTTGTGCAAGAGTATATGGAAAGTATGCCAAGAATAAGTAATAGGTCAATAGTTTTAACACCAACATAAACAATGAACTTTCTTTTTCTTTTCTTTCTCCTTCTCCTTCTCCTTCTCCTTCTTCTTTGATAGTAGAGATTGAACCCAGGGGTGCTTAACCACTGAGCCACACTCCCAGCCTTTTGATTTTAAATTTTGAGACAGGGTCTTACTAAGTAGCTTAGGGCCTTTTCTAAAATGATGAGGTTGGTTTTGGCTTTGAACTTGCAATCCTTCTGCCTCAGCCTCCTGAGCTGCTGGGATTACAGGCTAAACAATGAACTTCCTCTATCACCCCTGAGACCTTTCTACATTAGATGAATCCAGAGGTCTCTAGAGAGCTCATACCAAAAAATCACCACTCATGATGGAAGTAACTTTATGGGTGATCAAATAATTTAACAGTTTTATAATACAAATGAAAAGAATCAGAATATTAATGTTGCTTATTATGACTGAAACACTGCTGTAAACTCTGCCCTTACCTTGATATGCCCATGGAAACCCAAGTTACATTTAAAAACCAAGCCCATCATAGAAGTCTTAGTGGATTTCTGAAATCTTCAATCCATTTAGCTAACACTTAAACTAGATCCTGAGCAGGAAGGGGAGAGGGACGGGACTAACGACTGGGGAATGTAACCAAAATAAAGAAGAAAATTCAAATGCTTTCCTTTCTTGACTCCGTAATTTCATTTAATGTTTCATGGAGCTGGAGAAGGAGGTGTACCCTCTGCTTTCAGAGTTCAATATACAACTATTAATCAAATTGGTGATTTTCAACTGAAGGTAAAAGGTAAGGAGAAAGTAGCATCAGGGGGAGAGAGCTGAAGTGTGTTGTTTGACAAAAGCACGTTCCATGTTATATTGTAACTGCTTGGGGAATATTGTAAAAACCTTGTTTTCAGAAAATGACTATTTCAGGAAGATGGGGTGGTTGAATTTACTGGAATGGGGGATGACCTAAAAATTGTGAGAATACGAAGCTCAACCTTGCTTATTTTATTGCTCAGATCTTTGGATAACCTTTGTTAATTATTGTCAAGTACTCAGAACAGTATGCTGAAGTTGATTATAAATATTTTCTTTCATCTGGGTCAAGCTGTTCTGTATCTGGGAAACATTCAACATTTATGAAATGATATTGGAACCATTTCCTGGTTTTAGGGCTAATGAAAACTTCTCTTTTTATTTTTATCTTTTTAGCTCATTTTTGTTAATATTTGGAAAAGGTCTATTAGGTCAAATTTATTCCACATTTTTCCTAAAAATTTCAAGCTATGTGTTTAAAGAGGAGATAGTGGGGATTGGTAGACCAGTTGTAGAACCTTTATCCAGTGAAATCCGAGGGGCCACTAGTCACAAGCCTGTAGAAATGCATTTATGCATAGGGAAAGACACTCATGTTGTGTGTTTGACTGAAACAAAGGTACGAGAGGTTGCAGAATAGCATGATAATTAAATTAAAATAATATAAATCATATCCAACACTTAATGAGGAAAACAAAACAAGACAGTTCTTCCTTACAGTAGAATTCCAATTGAAAAATATAAAGGAGAAGACGGAAATAGAGATTCACCGTTATTTAAATGCCATAGTAATGATTGCTGCTCTGGATCTGCTGATGAATGTTAAAGGTACAGAGGGAAAAAGTCTGAGAAAGAACAAGATTTGCATTCTTTGAGAGTATCACTATCAATCGATTTATTGACCACAACATTACTATGTTCTCTGAAAAAATGACTTTACAGTAGAAGACAATCCCAACAGGCACTGCCTTTACCAGGTCCCGTTAACGTCACCAACAAAAGACCTAGGAACACCGTGAACCTCACTGTCGGGTGCACAACATCTCAGTTATATTCTTGGCAAAATCATGGGTTTGATCCGACAAATCAAAATTGAGGCACAGTCTACAAAATATCTGCTCTTCAAAAGAGCCAGCTTGTCAAAACAAAATTGGAGGAGGAGGGCAGAGGCTTTTACAGATTGGAGTTTAAGGAGAAAAAAACTAAATGCAATGTGGAATCCTGAACAGGATTCTGAAGAGAAAAATGTTATTGGTGGAAAATCCATTGAAATTGAGACACAGTCCATAGTTGAATTGATAGTGTTGTCCCAGTGTTAATTTTCTGATTTTGATAGTTTTATTGTAGCCAGTTAAGAGGTTAAGTTGGGCAGAGGGGTAAATGGAAACTCTCTGTTGCATTTTTTCTATAACTCTAAAATCACTTCATAATAATTTTTTTTCAAAAAATAATGATGAATATATGGGGCATCAGATATGCTGCCTTTCAAGTGTTCCCTGAGTGTGACCAGATGGTCTGAAGAGCCCAATGTTAGAGGAAAGTGTGCTGATTGTGTGCTGACTGTGGTAGTCAGTTGCTATACCCTACTCTACCACAGGCTCTCAAGGTAAGGGGTGAAAGGAGTTGCTTCTAATTGGTGTTAAGGATAGTGGGTGGAATCTGACAGATGCTTCTTGCTATGGCATGTATTTCCTGGACACATTGATGAGTGCATAAGAATTAAGTAGGTGGATCAGTCCACATTCATATTTCGCAGGCTCTTATAGTGTAAGTCTCATAGCAGCTTTAGAATGCTTCAAATTCCTTTCATGTAGTTTGGGCATTACTAGCAGATGTCACATTATGATCTGTAAATTCAATCTCTAGTTTACTGCACACGGGTCACCAGTTTTCTTTCCAGTATCAGCTTCTTGGCAGAGTGCTGTTGGGGTATACTTACTGATTTTCCAACCAGAGCACCTTGTGTAGGAGGGACCTTACTGTTTTTCTCTACATGACTGCAGTGGGCTTCAGTATTCCCAAAAGAACATCCTATTCCCCAGCAATTGATGAGCTGGCAGCAAGCCCTAAGCAATCCACACAGTATCATCTGAAGAACTTTCAGAACTGGAATAGAGCCAAGGAGTGAGAAAGAGGGAGCAGCCTGTCTCTGTGTCTAGGTGGAGCATGCAACCCTGGGAGCTGTCAAGCAAACATTTTCTGTCTTGGAGGCTGGGAAAATGGAGAACTCCACACAGAGTCCAAGAGCAGGAGGAGGGGAGTAGACTCCCAGAGATGAGCAAAGAGGAATGAGGACTTCTGGATTCACCAAATACTACACACCCAGCTTCAGTTCTCATGCCCAGCCAGCTGTGTCCCTGCCCTGGAAGTCCATGAGATTTCTTAATCTCCTTTCAATAAACTTTCTGTGTAAGTTAGCTCAGGCGAGGTTTCTGTTACCTGCAGCCATGTGTCCAAAAATGATGTCTCTTGTTGCTCTCTCAGCCTAAAATGGTGGATCTGTCCCAAGGAAAGAGCACAGCTGGTGCCCACCAAAGAGAACCCCTCCATAGCTCTCATGGGCACCTCTCCCAGTCTCTACCCCTCCTGCTGGTGATGCTGACGCCAAGCTGCTGATGTTTAAAGTTAAGGGTGCCTTCTTCTTATACTGCCATAGCTGGTGACGTTGCCTCCCATCTAGTAAAAGCTGTGGTGCCATTTTTGCTGCCAATTTGTCCTTCAGGAGTACTGAGAGGAGAAAAGATAAGGAAAGTTAATCATTTAATAGCTTCAGGCTCAACCAACAACAGCAACTACAGCAAAACAATGCCACATACCTGGGTGTGTGTTTAAACCTTGACTTGAAAAACCACAGGCATCTGAGCCACAGGTACCGGGGCCGCAGGCTTACAGCTCTGACCAACCCCAAAGCAACAAGTACTTCCCCATAAAGACTGTCCTCCTATCCCCACGCCTTGCTGGCTAGTGTATCTGCCCCTCTTAGCCAATGCAGGCTCAGTGCAAAAACTTCCACCTTCCTTCCCCAAATTTTCATTATAAAAATGTTCTTGACTAAGAGGTCTGGTGGACATCTCCCAACTATTACTTAGTTTTGCTGCTGGAATTTGTGGGCACTTTCCCAGAATGTGGCCCTTTCCTCACTAGCATCTATAAGGACTCAATAAACTGTTTCAGAGAACACTCTATCTCAAGAGTTTTGATTTTACAATCACAGGGAAAACACACTTTGTTTTTATTCACTATTTTGTTTTATTCATGTCCTTCTACTGAGGACCCTGGTGTGAATTTCAAGGTTGGATTGGAGGAAGGTGTTACTTAGGAGAGCTTTGGCTAAAATTCTGTCAATCTCCAACTAAAGTTGGCTTTAAAAATAAGTTCTTTTTAAAACAAAAGAAGTTTAAACATAAAAACATAAAAAAATGGAAGTTCTTTTGAAATGGAAAAGAACCAAAGCAATGTCATTTTGTTCTGACCTGACTCCATTTTGTGCTTGTTGAACATTTTTCCTTTTCAGCTTCCCGACAGCGGTATCTATGTTGAAGTACAGAAGGACCTTGAACTGATTATGGCCCTGAAGTACAACAAAAATGTGAAATTGAAACAAGTCTCTCGTGTAATCAAAATATGTCTCAACAAGGTCTTTTCTGACCTACAGGTGCCTCAACTGTCCTGTAGTTTTGCCTTTATAAACTCCATCCAAAATTCAGGTTCTGGGATTTGAAGTGCTAGCCTGCTCCCAACTACTTGCCTGGCATGCTCATTACAGGACCTTTTTCCTCTTTCAGTATGGCTCAATATGTGTGGGTGGTTTGTAATAGCACTCTGTAACACTTTGACTCCACCCTTATCCACACAGTAGCTTCATCCTCTGACTGGCACTAAGTTGGCTCTCAATTGCTGGGTTATTAATATTTATTGATATTGAATTTTTTGAAAACATAGGTCCCTCTCCTTGTCATAAATTCACTTTCTCTTTTCTGCATGATTCAGTCTGAGCATTCTTCAGGAGGAGAAGACACTTGGAAGCTACTGGAAGAAGTGTGAGAGGGTCGAAGATAGGCCTACAGCAGGCAGGACCAGCCTCCGGCAAGAGGAAGGAGAAGGCCATGCTGCACGGGGCCAGACTTGGAAATCTTAGCGCTGAAAGGAAAAGCTCCCCATGTAACCATCATGTATGTACTTGGTCATTAATCATGACACCATGTACATCATGGTCTCAATTCTCAGGAGCACCTGGTGTGGCGGGGAGTCAGCCTGCCTACTCAGGTGTGCCTGTTTAAAACTGGGGAATTGGGGCAGGTGTGGTAGTGCACACTTGTAATCCCAGCAATTCAGAAGGCTGAGGCAGGAGGATTACAAGTTTGAGGGCAGCCTCAGCAACTTAGTGAGATCCTAAGCAACTAAGCAAGACCCTATCTCAAAAAATAAAAAAGGCTGGGGGTGTGGCCCAGTGGTAAGCACCCCTGGGTTCAATCCTTGTTACCAAAAGAGAGGGAGGAAGGGAGGGGGGAGAGAGAGAATATGAATTGGGGTTCAGAGGTGTTAAATAATTATTTATCAGAGGCCATGCAGACATTGGGATGTGGCTTCAGGAAGAGAAGAAAGCAGTGGTGCTGGCATGGTCTCTATTCCATGCTCTGATGTACTCACTCTAACTCTCTCTGCTTTCCTTTCTTACTGCTGTCCTTCTCCATCAAATGGAGCTGAAGAATATTTTTATTACTTGCTCTGTTTTTTGAAAGAAGATTCATGCTTTTCCTACAGTTTAAATCCAGTAAAGCAGTTTCTGTTTATCAGAAGGTAGCTGTAAAAATCCCTGACTTACATAAAGGCCCTTAGTTGAACTTTTGCCCAGTCCAGAGTCCTCAAAAGAAAAAAAAGTTTTGTATCAGCAAAACACAGCTTCCTCTGAGGAAGAGGGAAGGGTATTGGGCTGTGATCCCTGTCTGTCACCAGGTGGCAGCAAAGAGCCCTGGAGAAAGCCCTCAAGCCTGAGCACAGCACCCTATTGTATAATAAGAGGCCCATTTATTTCAGAGGCCAGAAATTCTACATAACCTGATTAGTATTCAACCGGGTTTTAAACTTTAGCTTGGGAAAGTTTTTAGCTGTTGCTAAGGAGATGTTTTATCTAAAGGAATCAAAGGTCGTTTAGACATATGAAGGTTTTTTTTTCTTCTTTAAAACAACTCTATCTCCTAGTTAAAACCATTAAAGAAAAATTATGTTAAATCCCAAAGATCTGTTTTAAAACACTCTTACAGTCTCATTTTGTAAATGCTACATTTCCTTTGAGAGGCCCTGCTAATTCCTTATTCACAATGTGAAAAATGCCCATGAGTGGAATTAATGTGAAGCCACAAGAAAAAGGCCTGAGGTGGCATTTTGGATGTGGGGAGGAGCTTGTGAGGCTCAGAGGGATAGGTCCTCAGATTCTTGTATTGGTTCCTCAGATCATACCCTTTGTTATAATTAGTTGTCCAAAAGAGGCAAAGTTTACATCGTGTTAATAATACACATAGATGCTTGATTAGCTATACTTTTTGGATAGAGTGGTAGGTCTAAACAAGATGTAATTTCATCTCTTAGGGGACATAGGCACCTGGAAACTTTTTTTTGTATTGTAAAACTGGAGACAATCAACTTTCATTCAGTAGCTAGAGGCCAGAGATGCTGTTAAACATCCTACAATGCATGTAACAGTCCCTAACTCCAACTTCCTATGCACACAGTGGAGAATAATGTTGTGTTAATAAGAAGAATGTTAAGAAATCCTGATATAGAAGGACACCAGAGAGATCAGATACGCAACCCATGAGTACCAGAATCTTAATCACAGCTATTATTTAAAGGTTTCCATATGCCAAACACTGGGCTTCATTGGTACTAACTCACTTAGTGCCCACACAAACCCATCTTCTTTTTCCTGCGTCTACAAAGGAAATTGAAGCTGATAGGGGTTAGAAAACGTGCCCAGGATTATTCTGCTTGTAACTGGCCTAGTTGAGGTTCAGACTCAGACAGCTGAGGATTTAGAATCCTAGTGTTTAACATGGCACCAATTGCCTTTCACATATAAATCAATAAATGATCCTATCTCAGAGCAATAAGCAAATACTGACCTTAAAACAAGAAGTCCCCCACTAGGGAGAGATAGTCTGCTTCTGTTCTAAGCTGGTTCTTTTGTAGCCAATGCATACATCTGGGCTTCTCAGTGTTGGTCACTGATTATGAGGATGGAGAGTATGTATTCCTGTACAGAGGCTCTTTAATGAATAAATGAGTGATGGGGCAGATGAGGAATATTGGCTGGCTCACCTCTGCATGAACATGAGTCCCCCAAACTACTCAAACACTCACTTTGCAAACCTTGATTGATGGCCCAGCCAAGACAAGGGTACATAGTGACATCACCACCAGAATGAGACTTTGCATATTTGTCCTTTGGTCATGTGAGTTGGGAACCAACCGGTCAAATGTATCTGATGCCTGCCCTAGACCTCCCTAAGCCCAGAAGATGAGGGGAGAAAGAAGAATCAATAAAAAAATTTCAAAATGAAGGAATCAATAAAAAAAATTAAAAGTTCAATGGAACGCATCACCAATAGTCTAGACCACTTGAAAGACAGAGTTTCAGGCAATGAAAAAATATATATAATCTTGAAAATAAAGATCATGGAGAAAAATGTTAATAGACCACAAACAGAATTTTCAAGAAATATGGGATGTGGGAAGCCACCCCTGAGCTATTTGAGCGCCTTCACTTGGACTTGAGCCAAGGAGATTTAGGTTTGGCATTGCAATCTGTTTTGTGGCTCCTCCTACTCTATGGATTGCACAATGCACTGACCTCTGTCTTTGCTTGTCTAGGGATTTGGGCATAACCTGTTGGAAACTGGATAGCCCACCTCCTCCTTTATTTGGCGAAGAACATTCTATGGAAAACCTTTGAAGTTTTTTCCATATAATAAAGCAAACATGGGCTCTAGTTCTCTCTCTTTTCAGTGTGGAAGCTCAACCCCTAAGGTGGAAGAGCTGTCCTGCCCTCGCTTTCTAAAATTACTTTCCTTGTTTTATGTTTTTTTTCCCACTATTTTTTTAACTTTACTTTATAGCCAGCCTGCTTCACACAGAGGAACCCCAAATTCCACCAGCTGTGTGGGACGTGGGTAAGAATGGGATGACATTAAAAGGCCAAATCTAATATTCGTGGGGGTAGATGAAGGCTCTGAAGTACAAACCAATGCAATGCACAATCTTTACAATGACATAATAACAGAAAATTTCCAAATGTTAAGACAGAAATGAAAAGTCAAAGAAAAATGCAAATTACTAAAGCCTGTTGTGCAAATATCACCACAAACACTATTGAAATATGATAATAGGAAGTTATTTTGAAAACCTATACTCCAATAAGCTAGAAAATCTTGAAGACATCAATAAATTCCTAAAGACATATGACCTGAAATTGAACCGGATGATATAGAAAATTTAAACATGTCAATTTTAAGTAATTAGATTGAAGAAGTCACCAAAAGCCTATCACACAGAAAAGCCCAGGGCCAGATGGATTCTCAGCTGAGTTCTATCAAACCTTTAAAGAAGGACTAATATCAATTCTCCTCAAATTATTTCACGAAAACGGGGAACCCTTCCAAACTCATTCTATGAAGCTAGTATCACCCTGAAACCAAAACTAGATAAAGACACTTGTAGGAAAGAAAACTTCAGACCAATATCTCTGATGAATATACATGCAAAAATTCTCAATAAAATACCGGCAAATCACATACAAAAACACATTAAAAAGATAGTGCACGATGATCAAGTGGGGTTCATTCTAGGGATACAAGGTTGGTTCAACACATGGAAATCAATAAATGTAATTCATCACACCAATAGACTAAAGGACAAGAATCACATGATTATCTCAATAGATGCAGAAAAGGCATTTGACAAAATAAAATACCTTTCTTCCTTAAAACACTAGAAAAAATAGAGATAAAAGGACCATACCTCAACATTGTAAAAGCTATATTCCACAAGCTCAAGCTCATCATTATAAATGGGGAGAAACTGAAAGTATTTCCTCTAAAAACAGGAACTAGACAGGGATATCCACTTTCACCACTTATATTAATGTAGTTCTTGAATCTCTAGACAGAGCAATTAGGCAAAAGAATGAAATAAAAGGGATACAAATAAGAAAAGAAGAGTTAAAACTAGCTCTCTTTACCAAGTACATGAGTCTATTCAAAAGACTCAAAAAAAGAAAAAAAGAAAAAGAAATAAACTCCACCAGAAAACTTCTAGAACTCACCAATGAATTCAGCAATGTAGCAGGATTCAAAATTAACACTTATAAATCAATTGTGTTTCTCTACTCCAATGACAAATTCACTGAAAGAGAAATTAGGAAAACCATCCCATTCACAATAGAGTCAAAAAATAAAATACATGAGAATCAATGTAACAAAACAAGTGAAAGACTTCTACAATGAAAATTACAAAAAATTAAAGAAAGAAATTGAGGAAAACCTGAGAAGATGGAAAGACCTTCCACATTCTTGGACAGTGAGAATTAATATAATCAAAATGGCCATACTACCCAAAGCACTAAACAGATTCAATGCAATTCCCATGAAAATTCCAATGATGCTCTTCATGGAAATAGGAAAAGCAGTCATGAAATTCATTTGGAAAAACAAGAGGCCCAGAATAGCCAAAGCAATCCTTATTGAGAAAAGTGAAGCAGGAGGCATCATAATACTAGACCTAAAATTATACTATAAAGCTATAGTAACAAAAACATCATGGTATCGGCACCAAAACAGACATGAAGACCAATGGAACAGAATAGCAGACACAGGAACAAACCCACATAAATACAGTTACTTAATATTAGGCAAAGGTACCAATTATATAAGCAATAACATACATTGGAGAAAAGATAGCCTCTTCAACAAATGGTGCTAAGAAAACTGGAAATCCATGTGTAGTAGACTGAAATTTAGCCTCTATCTCTAACCCTACACAAAAGTCAGCTCCAAGTGGATCAAGGACCTAGGAATTAAACCAGAAACCCTGCATATACTAGAAGAAAAGTTAGGCCCAACACTATAACCTAACAGCATAGGAACTGAATTCCTTAATACGACCCCTAAAGTGCAAAAGATATAAATTTGTAGGGGGAGGAGAAGATGGCGGCGAAGGGAGTGCATCACCCCAGTGCGCCGCATCACTGAGCCAGTGAAAGAAGATATGAAACGGCTGAAGGATATCTTGTTGGGAATTTCCAGTAAAATTGAGGCGCTACAGAATCTAATAGACAGGTTTCCATCGTGCTAGGTTCGGCAGTGGGAGCTCCATTTCTCCGCACGGAGGGTCGCATAGCCTGATCGCTCCGCGGCGGGTTGTCTGTGGCGCGCGCTGGGGATCGGCAGGGAGCCGGAGCGGGAGAACAGTGAGGAGAGGGAGAACAGCGATACGGATTCAGGGGGCCCCTGCCAGTGATACATTGGCAGCGCTTGGTGCAGAGTTCCGGCTTGAGACAGAGGAGAGAAGCGGCGGTCCCAGTCACCGGTCTGACCACGGAGGACGGTGGCCTCCATCTTGGAGAGATGATGTAATCATCCCATTGTTCTGCTGATCTCAGCTCATTCAGCTACGGAACAGGTGAATTCAGGCTGGTATTTGCCTGCGTCTAGCAGACAGATTTCTTGCTCAGGATCGGGACTAGGGATCCTGTGGAGAATACTCTTGAAGGCTCGTGCCTGGCAAGGTGTGCGCCGGGCACTGAGCAGCGGGACTTGGGTTCCCGGGACTTGAGTTCCCGGGGCTAACCGGGCCCAGGTCTGAGGAATCTGCGGAGACTGCCTGTAAAGGCACGCTCCGAGTGGAGCGTGCGCTGAGCTTGGGGCGACTGGGTTCTGACTCCCGAGACAGTTTTGGCCTGGGGCTGGGGAACCCCGGGGGTCGCTAGCTGGGGCCAGCTCCCAGCGGAGAGAGTGTATCCGGAGAGAGTGTATCCGGATCGGAAAGGCGGGGTTCTTGCTACCTAAGCTGCTTTGGCCCAAGGCTAGGGAACCGGCGGTAACTGCTTCTCGGCCAGGGTCCTGCTTGGTGCTGTGGGAGCAGAGTGGAGCTTCCACCTGCGCCCAGAGCAGGCCAAGTGACCCGCTGGCGTGGTACCACGAAACCCCAAATGCAGCTGGTGCTGAAGAGAGAAGCCGCCCACGCTTAGAATAGGACCAGCGACCCACTGGCAAGACAGGCCAGGTAGCTTGCCAACATGGTGGACACGTAACACTGAGGCAGTCGCGTCACACTGGTTGGAGTGGGGGTGGAGCAGGGTCGCCGCCCGGGTCCGGAGGGGGCTCAGCGACCCGTTGGAGAGGTAGTCAGGTACCCCCATTGGGAGTGGGGGCTGTGCAGAACTGTGACCCACCGGCCTAGAGGTCTGCCAGCGTGGTAGACACGTCACACCAATTGGAGTGGGGGCACAGCAGAGCCACCACACACATCCAGATCAGGACCAACGACCCCAGGGCGTGGTAGTTACGTTACCACAATTGGAGTGGGGTCAGAGCAGAATAGCCACCAGTGCCTGCAGTGGGGGCAGACCTGCGACCAATTAGCTTGGTAGACAGACCACCCTAATTAGGGGAGGAGCACAGCCACTACCCGCCCTGCAAGGGAGACTTCCCAACTATACAAGAGCAATATAAATAAATAGGAGGTAAATTTCAAAAACACAACAGTTGCACCAAGCAGAAAGAAACGGGAGCAGTATGAAAAGACAAGGAAAGAAAGGACCACAAGCAATGCAGGTCAACTCAACTTTAGAAGAGGTAATAGCTGCAACAGACGAAATGTCAGATAAAGAGTACAGGATATATATGCTTCAGATGATCTGGAGTCTCAAGGAAGACATGAGACAGCAAAATCAGACAATGAAAGATCACATTGACAAACAAATCCAGGAAGTAAAAGATCAATTTCACAGGGAGATAGAGGTAATAAAAAACAAACAAATTGAAATCCTAGAAATGCAGGAATCATTAAACCAACTTAAAAACTCAATTGAGAATACTAACAGCAGATTAGATCACTTAGAAGAGAGAACATCAGACAATGAAGACAAAGTATTTCAACTGGAAAAGAACATAGACAGCTCAGCAAGTCTGCTAAGAAACCATGAGCAGAACATCCAAGAATTATGGGACAATATCAAAAGACCAAATTTAAGAGTCATTGGGATACAGGAAGGCACAGAGCTCCAAACTAAAGGAATAAACAGACTATTCAGTGAGATTATACAAGAAAACTTCCCAGACTTGAAGAATGAGACAGAATCACAAATCCTAGAAGCCTACAGGACGCCGAATGTGCAAAATCATAAGAGATCCACACCTAGACACATTATAATGAAGATGTCCAACATACAGAATAAGGAGAGAATTTTAAAAGCTGCAAGAGAAAGAAAGCAGATTACATTTAGGGGCAAACCAATCAGGATAACAGCTGATCTCTCAACACAGACCCTGAAAGCTAGAAGATCCTGGAATAACATATTTCAAACACTGAAAGAAAATGGGTTCCAACCAAGAATCGTGTATCTGGCGAAATTAAGCTTCAGGATAGAAGATGAAATTAAAACCTTCCATGATAAACAAAAGTTAAAAGAATTCGCAGCTAGAAAACCATCTCTTCAAAAAATCCTTGGCAAAACATTACAGGAAGAGGAAATGGAAAATAACACTGAAAACCAACAATGGGAGATAGGACAGTAAAGGGGGGAAAAATAGTCAAAGAGGATAACAAATCAGGTTTAGCAACATCAATAAACAAATATGGCTAGAAGAACAAATCATATCTCAATAATAACTCTAAATGTTAATGGCTTAAATTCACCAATTAAGAGACACAGGCTAGTAGAATGGATCACAAAAGAAGACCCAACAATATGCTGCCTACAGGAGACGCATCTGATAGAAAAAGATATTCATAGACTGAAGGTGAAAGGTTGGGAAAAATCATACCACTCATATGGAATGCGGAAACAAGCAGGAGTGTCCATACTCATATCTAATAAAATAGATTTCAAACCAAAGTTAATCAAAAGGGATAAAGAAGGACACTTCATACTGCTCAAGGGAACCATACACCAACAAGACATAACAATCATAAATATATATGCCCCAAATAATGGTGCGGCTGTGTTTATCAAGCAAACTCTCCTCAAGTTCAAGAGTCTAATAGACCACCATACAATAATCATGGGAGACTTCAACACACCTCTCTCACCACTGGACAGATCTTACAAACAAAAGTTAAATAAAGAAACTATAGAACTCAATAACACAATTAACAACCTAGACTTAATTGACATATATAGACTATACCACCCCAAATCAAGTAGTTACACTTTTTTCTCAGCAGCACATGGAACCTTCTCAAAAATAGACCATATATTATGTCACAGGGCAACTCTTAGACAATATAAAGGGGTAGAGATAATACCATGCATCTTATCTGATCATAATGGAATAAAACTGAAAATCAACGATAAAAGAATGAAGGAAAAATCAAGCATCACTTGGAGAATGAACAATAGGTTGCTGAATGATCAATGGGTTTTAGAAGACATCAAGGAGGAAATTAAAAAATTCCTAGAGTTAAATGAAAACACAGACACAACATATCGGAATCTATGGGACACATTGAAAGCAGTTCTAAGAGGAAAATTCATTGCTTGGAGTTCATTCCTCAAAAAAAGAAAAAACCAACAAATAAATGATCTCATACTTCATCTCAAAATCCTAGAAAAAGAAGAGCAAAACAACAGCAAAAGAAGTAGAAGGCAAGAAATAATTAAAATCCGAGCTGAAATAAATGAAATTGAAACAAAAGAAACAATTGAAAAAATTGACAGGACTAAAAGTTGGTTCTTTGAAAAAATAAATAAAATTGACAGACCCTTAGCCATGCTAACGAAGAGAAGAAGAGAGAGAACTCAAATTACTAACATACGGGATGAAAAAGGTAATATCACAACAGACACTTCAGAAATACAGAAGATAATCAGAAATTATTTTGAATCCTTATACTCCAATAAAATAGAAGATAGTGAAGGCATAGATAAATTCCTTAAGTCTTATGACCTGCCCAGATTGAGTCAGGAGGATATAGACAACCTAAACAGACCAATAACAATAGAGGAAATAGAAGAAACCATCAAAAGATTACCAACTAAGAAAAGCCCAGGACCGGATGGGTATACAGCAGAGTTTTACAAAACCTTTAAAGAGGAACTAACACCAATACTTTTCAAGCTATTTCAGGAAATAGAAAAAGAGGGAGAACTTCCAAATTCATTCTACGAGGCCAACATCACCCTGATTCCGAAACCAGACAAAGACACTTCAAAGAAAGAAAACTACAGACCAATATCTCTAATGAACCTTGACGCAAAAATCCTCAATAAAATTCTGGCGAATCGGATTCAAATACATATCAAAAAAATTATACATCATGATCAAGTAGGATTCATCCCTGGGATGCAAGGCTGGTTCAATATACGGAAATCAATAAATGTTATTCACCACATCAATAGACTTAAAAATAAGAACCATATGATCATCTCGATAGATGCAGAAAAAGCATTCAACAAAGTACAGCATCCCTTTATGTTCAAAACTCTAGAAAAATTAGGGATAACTGGAACATACCTCAACATTGTAAAAGCAATCTACGATAAGCCACAGGCCAGCATCATTCTGAATGGAGAAAAATTGAAGGCATTCCCTCTAAGATCTGGTACAAGACAGGGATGCCCTCTCTCACCACTTCTGTTCAACATAGTCCTCGAAACACTGGCCAGAGCAATTAGACAGACAAAAGAAATTAAAGGCATAAAAATAGGAAAAGAAGAACTTAAATTATCACTATTTGCAGATGATATGATCCTATACCTAGCAGACCCAAAAGGGTCTACAAAAAAGCTATTAGAGCTAATAAATGAATTCAGCAAAGTGGCAGGATAAAAGATCAACACGCATAAATCAAAGGCATTCCTGTATATCAGTGACAAATCCTCTGAAACAGAAATGAGGACAACTACTCCATTCACAATATCCCCCCAAAAAATAAAATACTTGGGAATCAACCTAACAAAAGAGGTGAAAGATTTATATAATGAAAATTATAGAACCCTAAAGAAAGATATAGAAGAAGACCTTAGAAGATGGAAAAATATACCCTGCTCATGGATAGGTAGAACTAACATCATCAAAATGGCGATATTACCAAAAGTTCTCTGTAAGTTCAATGCAATGCCAATCAAAATCCCAATGGAATTTCTTGTAGAAATAGATAAAAGAATCATGAAATTCATATGGAATAATAAAAGACCCAGAATAGCAAAAACAATGCTAAGCAGGAAGAGTGAATCAGGCGGTATAGCTATACCAGACTTCAAACTATACTACAGAGCAATAGTAACAAAAACAGCATGGTACTGGTACCAAAACAGGCGGGTGGACCAATGGTACAGAATAGAGGACACAGAAACCAATCCACAAAACTACAACTATCTTATATTTGATAAAGGGGCTAAAAGCATGCAATGGAGGAAGGATAGCATCTTCAACAAATGGTGCTGGGAAAACTGGAAATCCATTTGCATCAAAATGAACCTGAACCCCTATCTCTTGCCATGCACAAAAGTTAACTCAAAATGGATTAAGGAGCTTGATATTAAATCAGAGACATGGCATCTGATAGAAGAAAAAGTTGGTTATGATCTACATACTGTGGGATCGGGCCCCAAATTCCTCAATAGGACACCCATAGCGCAAGAGTTAACAACTAGAATCAACAAATGGGACTTACTCAAACTAAAAAGTTTTTTCTCAGCAAAAGAAACAATAAGAGAGAAAAACAGGGAGCCTACATCCTGGGAACAAATCTTTAATCCACACACTTCAGATAGAGCCCTAATAACCAGAATATACAAAGAACTCAAAAAATTAGACAATAAGATAACAAATAACCCAATCAATAAATGGGCCAAGGACCTGAACAGACAGTTCTCAGAGGAGGACATACAATCAATCAATAAGTAAATGAAAAAATGCTCACCATCGCTAGCAGTTAGAGAAATGCAAATCAAAACTACCCTAAGATACCACCTCACTCCAGTAAGATTGGCAGCCATTAGGAAGTCAAACAACAATAAGTGCTGGAGAGGATGCGGGGAAAAGGGCACTCTTGTTCATTGCTGGTGGGACTGCAAATTGGTGCAGCCAATTTGGAAAGCAGTATGGAGATTTCTTGGAAAGCTGGGAATGGAACCACCATTTGACCCAGCTATTCCCCTTCTCGCTCTATTCCCTAAAGACCTAATAAGAGCATGTTACAGAGACACTGCTACAACGATGTTCATAGCAGCACAATTCACTATAGCAAGATTATGGAATCAGCCTAGATGCCCTTCAATAGATGAATAGATAAAAAAATGTGGCATTTATACACAATGGAGTATTACTCTGCATTAAGGAACGACAAAATCATAGAATTTGGAGGGAAATGGATGGCATTAGAGCAGATTATGCTAAGTGAAGCTAGTCAATCGTTAAAAAACAAATACCAAATGACCCCTTTGATATAAGGGGAGTAAACAAGGACAGGGTAAGGTCGAAGAGCTTGAGAAGAAGATTTACATTAAACAGGGATGAGAAAAGGGGAGGGGAGGGGAGGGGAGGGGAGGGGGGATAGTAGAGAATAGGACAGACAGCAGAATACATCAGACACTAGAAAGGCAATATGTCAATCAATGGAAGGGTAACTGATGTGAAACAGCAATCTGTATACGGGGTAAAGTTGGGAGTTCATAACCCACTTGAATCAAACTGTGAAAGATGATGTATTAAGAACTGTGTAATGTTTTGAACGACCAACAATAAAAAAAAAAGATATAAATTTGTCCTAACCTCATCAGGATTAATATACTAACTCAAGAGTCTTGATCAGGCCATGGAGGTAAGTCTATGTACTGTCCATGTTAAGGTTAAAGAGAAAGATATAAAATAATTCATTCCTGGAGGGGAAGGGCAGGTGAGTTCTAAAGGTGGACAGAGCAGAGCATGAACCCTGAAAAAGGAGTATGCTCACTCAGTACCTCAGCAACTGTCTTCCAAGATGCTCACCATCCTGAAATATACCAGACTTCTTAGTGTAATATGATCATGGAAATTAAGTTGAATCTCTTGAGCATAAGTTGTAGAAATGGAATTCGAATAATAAAATAACAATAAAACAATAAAATAATAATAACAAATAAAATAAAGCAAGGCATTCCATTGTCACAGAAAGGCTATGCAGAATTATTTGTTAATGAAAAGATAAAAGAATCCTTTATTTAACAATAGAAGCAGTTGGTTTAATATATTAATCCTTTCATAAAATGTTTTTCATTTTTATGTTCAAACTTAATTTTATTATGTATCCTTTTCCTTTCTCAAAGAGAAAAGTCTTTAATGGCTATAAATTATCATTTTGCTTACCTTTATGTGTAAATTGAAATACACTAATGATAAAATAACACAATATATAGATCATGAAATATTCTATATATTCAAATCATTAATATGAACAGAAAATAAACCCAGGATTGAAGACAAAAAATAGTTAGAATTTATTTATACTCTATATTTCTCTACAAATATTTAAGCATTATAATTCACAGATTATTTCTAAGTCTACTGACAAAAAATCATCTTTCACTTCTAACTTGATAATGATATTTAACACAAACATGAAATATTTACAGACAAGTGCATATTGTTTAGATTCTCCTGAAGGAGTGATTTTTTGATTGACAACAATAAAACATTACACTTTTTCCTTCAACTTAAGCCACACCATGCTGTACTCTTTGGGTTCCTAGTGACTTCAAACCCTGTATTTCTGTCAGAAGTTTATGCTACATCCATGACACTTTTTGCTTCCTAAAATCTCTTCGGTCAACTAAAATCATAGTCATATAATTTAATTAAATATGACAAATCTGATCAAATGCCAGTGTAAAAGAGAGGGCTGAATTTCTATTAAAACAATGTTAAATGTCTCAAGCACAGCACAGATGAGCTTCACAAAAAAATGTTCATATTTAAATAAATGAATGGGTGTGAGATTATTCTAAAGCACCGGGGATAGGGTTTTAGACATATTAAATAATGTTCTACCCCTCAGGCTGTTTTGCTAGTGCCTTTTAGCTTCTTGTTCCCATTTTAAATGGATCCAGGAAGTCATATTTTTCCCAGTAAATGCAGAAAAAAGAATATATCTTTGTGTTTCATGATGTCTTCAGAGGTAAGGATAGGGAGTTCTGGAATTTAAATCAGTGTAAGGACAGGACAGCTTTTCTCAACATTAGAACTATCCTCAGTTATAGAGATTTATCTCACAGAACATGATGTCAGACGAGGGACCTTTGCCAGGATGGCCCTTGTCATCCTGTTCCATTCCTTTTAAATATGGGATTTTATGATGAATTTCATGTGTATTTTTTTTTTCATGTTCAGTGCTTTTATGAGAGCTTATCCCAGTAACTTATCATGCTGATGTGCTGGAGGTGTGACCTCAATCCTGTTGGCATACCTAAGCCAAAAGTCAAACCTCTGCTATGCTGAAAATCAGTTTAAATAGAAATAGTACCCTGCATTTCCAAATATTGATTTTCCTACCATAAAATGATCTCAGCTCGAAGTATTTAGGGGAAGGAAGGTGGGACAATTAAATCCTAAATACTAATAGATTCAACATAGCAAACTTTAATGTTGAAGTGTCAGGAATCATCTACCTTTCAAAATGCACATATAGTAACTCTGTTACCAAAATTATTAGCCATTAAAAGTTCAGTAAAAATGGGCCTAATAATGGAAAAGTAAATGACAAAAAGAATAAAACATCATAGAATGTTGAAATTTAAAGTGGAATATTATATTAGAATATAATATAAATACTTATTTAATGCTGTTATTGTGTTATTATTCTAGTATATAACAAATATATATATATATATACACACACACACACATATACATAAACATATGTATACATATGGTTCTCAACCATAGTTACACATAAACGTTACCTGGGGAGCATGTAAAATTTATATGTGTGGGGCCTTATCTTGAACCATTTATGCAAATTCTCTGCAGCTAGATTGAGAACTCCAGTATAAAATGGATAAGCTTTCCATTTGTTTTCCTTCAATGCAGGTGCACACACACATAGGCAATTTCAAAAGCAAACACAGATTCCATACTGGGGAAAAATTTCTCTCTCTTAACGAAGCTTAACATACAATCAAAATAGACTTTGCCTGAAACAAAGAAACAAAGACCTTCATTTTTGTGTCAATTTTAAGAATGAGTACCTCTCAAATAAACTTGAACAGTTATGTTTTCATTTTTTATGACATTGCTGAATTTTCAAAATTTCAACAATCATTGGTCTTTTAAAAAGACTAAGCATTCATCCCACAAAAGTCAATAATTTCTCTTAAGAGTAATAAAAGATGATATTACAAAAAGATTTCTTATAAAAATTACAAATGTTCCAATATATGAAAATATAGGTTTTTTCAACCTATATTTTCATAGTTTTTTATCTGTTAATTTGTCTTGTAGTGTATGAAGTTTTTATTTTGCTGAGACTCTAGAAAAGCTAACAAGTTTGAGTCTGAACTCTGATCAAATAATATTCAAATTGGTCACATTGTAATAAAAAACAGACATTTTTAAAAATTATGCCCTAGTCTTGTCATTTAACTGAAATAAAGAAACTTGTGGGGGGGGTCCAAAATACAGAAACACGAATAAGAATGAAACTGATATTCCAACCTGCCTATAGTGTCTGACATCCAGGACTCAAAGTATCTGTCTTCTGGACAACTTGTACCATCTCAGGGCTACTCAGCTTCCAGATTAATAATGTCATTGGGGGGCTCAGTTGACCATCAGAGTCAGCATGGGATTTGGAGCTCACCGTTACCATGAAATAAATAACAAGCCCCAAGAGTTGCTTAAACATAGTGAATGTTGGAAAACATGAAATGACCTTTTCAAGAAGGCATGCCTTTGTGATCTTTGGTCTTGATCTAGTTTAAATAGCCTAGAGCAATACTTTCTCTTTAAGGGAGGGAAAATAAACCCTGGAAGTCCTAATTTGAATTTCAATAACAACAAACTTAAAAACAGTAACAAGAATTTAATATAATTTCTTGTGAGGCTAAGAGTTCTGTTTAATTTTATTGTTTTATGCAATACCCCTTTCCTGGTGTCAGTGAAAACAATTAAGAGGAGAATGGGTGGTTCAAAGTGCAAAAGTGGCCAAGTTAAATTTGTATGGGCAACAATAAAGATGGTTATTTGAGGTTTCTGAAGAGCCATGTATTCATTCTAACCATATATTTAATCTTCCTATATAAATAAAGCATTTACTGAAAATAACACATGTAAATAAATATCAAATATAGATTATGTTGAAAATCAATTTTAGGAACAACATTGATAGAAACACTTTATTTGTAAGCTAAGGCTTCACTGTGTGCCTAGTACACATGAAGAACAATGGAGTACCCTATGGAACTGGAAATATACAAGAATGAATTTACTTAACCACAAATGCATTTATGAGGACTGTGTTTAAGCATTTAATGACATAGTTATCATCATTTTTGAGTTCTTTATATACTCCAGATATTAGTGCCCTATCTGATATGCAAGTGATAAAAATTTGCTCCCAAACTGTATGCTGTCTATACACATCACTGATATTGTTTCTTTAGCTGAGAAGAAACTTTTTAGTTTGAATCTATCCCATTTATTAATTCTTGATTTTAATTCTTGCAATATAGGAGTCTTGTTAAGGAAGTAGGAGCCTAATCTGATATGATGGAGATTTGGGCCTACTTTTTCTTCTAGTAGATGTAGGGTCTCTGGTTTAATTCCTAGGTCCTTGATCCACTTTGAGTTGAGTTTTGTGCATGGTGAGAGATAGAGGTTTAATTTCATTTTGTTGCATATGGATTTCCAGTTTTCCCAGCACTATTTGTCTTTTCTCCAGTGTATATTTTTGGTGGTGCCTCTGTCTAATGAAAGATAACTGTAATTATACGGGCTTGTCTCTGTGTCCTCTATTCTGTACCATTGGTCTACCAGTCTATTTTGTAGCCAATACCATGCTGGTTTTGTTACTATTTCTCCATAGTATAGTTTAAGATCTGGTATAGTGATGCCACGTGCTTCATTCTTCTTGCTAAGAATTGCTTTAGCTATTCTGGGTCTGGTTTTCCAGATGAATTTCATGACTGCTTTTCCTCTTTCTATGAGGAATGCCATTAGAATTTTGAACTAAATCTGTATAATGCAATTTAATTGCAATTTAGAGCAACTTAATTACATTAAATCTGTATAATTCTTCTGGTAGTATGGTTATCTTGATAATATTAATTCTGCCTATCCAAGAACAAGGGACTTGCCTAGTATGTGTGAGGCACTGAATTTGATCCCTAGAACCACATAAAACTAAATAAACAAAATAAAGGTTAAAAAAATAGGGATCATCAAATAAGTCCTCCAACATAGTCTCAGACCTATGGAAATCATCTATGATGGCAAATTGGTGTAAAGGCAAAGTCAAGTTATAAGAAGAAGGACCATCTGTCAGGACTATCCTAAAAGCAGTACCAAACAGATACAATTAGCACTTTCTAGGGATAATGACATCTTTGGCACAAACATATCAGCACTTTTGGAATATATACTGTATTTCTAAAGCAAAGAAATACATAGAGTTGTCTTAGCTGGATTCCAGAAAAAAATCATTCAATAAATCCACTGATTCAATTTATTCAGCCATCAATTTTCATAAAGTTAGGATTAAAATTTGATTCCCACGTAGCTCTACCTACCAGTTTGGATATCACAACCTCTATCCTTCATTGTAACTTAATAAGTTTTTGTAATTTGCTCATCATTTTATGTGGGCTTTGATAATGTAATTAGGTACATTCTCCCTGGTACTAACAATATGAATTTTGTAAACACACAAAGCTGAGGTCCTGCACCACACTACATTCACCAAGATCCAAGGCATGTTGAGAAGACCCAGAAACATCCATTCCCTCTTTTAACAATAGCTACTTTTCTATGTGCACCTTAAAACTTTAGCAGACAGACACAGACCTCTTACAACTGTTTACCCAAAACACTCAGGACACATTTAAAAATTAAGATTTTTTCAAAAAAATGTATTTAAAATAATATAGCATATTATAAGGTGTCCCCAGTGGGATCTAAACTCAAAAATAAACATATTAAGGTCCCCTTAAGGAACTATTTGTTTTTACCTGAGAGGAGTAGGTATGGCCATCTGAACCACAGACAGGACTGGAATAGACCACTGGACACTGCTTGCAGGTGGATGACGTGAGACCCCTCCACTGCTTATGGCCTACCCCTACTTCTTTCATACTGTTAAAAAGAAAGAAGAAAGAAAGCAACCACGCTTAGTTCATTTAATTTTACAAATACATTTCTATTAACATGGCTTTTCTTTCTTATCAACTCTTGAAAAACAGAATCAGTAAACTGTATTCTCATTGTCATTGTATTCATCTCTGCAGTGTTCTTCATTATAACTTTGTTTCACATTTCAATATTTGTATCTAATAAAACCTCGCCTTAAAAATCTTCTGCTGGTTACACATAGACTATAGTTGTATTTCATTGAGTAGATTCTTTCCTTTTAATCTATAGCTGTGAAATGTGTTTTCAATAACCCCAGAAGCAGAAGCAACACTTTTTCAGCAATACAGGACTCATGCATATGGCGCTTTCTTTAAAGCTGCCCTTTGTATTCCCTTAGGAACATTGTGGGAAAAAAAGAAACATCTAATTTACTGGGTGCTTGAAAATAAGAGCAGCTTACTTTTAGAGGAAATAGTAATAAATTACTACAATTTTCCAGCACCTATCCGTATTTAGAGAACTAAATTAGTAGGTTTAGTGATAACAAACCCCCTTTTATTGTGTAGAATTTCTCAAAATTGATCCATTAGGCTTTGATCTAAAATAACTTGGGTAAAACCATCCTCTCCTGCAAGTATTTGTGTCTTTTCTTAAATTCATCTGTGTTATTCCTCTGCTACTTGTGTGAATAATTTACACAAAAATAGAGAGGGCTTAAAACCAAGAAGAAATGGGATAGAGACTCTGTATCAAAACATTGACTATTTAGAGTTAATTAGCACTCCCTCATTAATAAATACCTGTGGAAAGAGTATAATTTGATGGAAATAAGACTCTTTTTCATCTTTTTCTTATATTTTCCAGAAGTCAAATCTATAAAAAGTGTTCCCAAAGATGGTCTCAAAATACTATTTCAGAAGCATGGGGGGTGAGTGTTTCATTTAGGGAAAAATGTTTATAAGTTTAAATTTGCTATAATTTAAATGGGCATTAAGACATTTGAAGCTCTTCCCCCACTTCCAAAAAACTTTTCATGAAGTCTACCAGAGTTCCAAGTATATTCCTTCAATTCATTTCATAGTAGAAACAATGAGAAAAAATAGCCAGACTCTCATTCCTGATTAAATAATTGGCATAAAATCCTAATGGGAATTAAAATAATTACTGGAAAACTGGGCTATTCTATGCCCTTTAAGATTCAAATTCCAGAACTTCAGCAAGGGGGGATGAAAAAATTAAACATTCTATGGTCACTGTTTTCATTTTGTGTAATCAAAATAAGGTAAAATATTAGGCAAAATTATTTTCTCTCCAGATACATTAGGGAAAGTATTTATTTATTTATTTATTTATTTATTTATTTATTTATTTATTTATTTTTGGTACCAGGAATTGAACTCAGGGGCACTCGACCACAGAGCCACACCCAAGCTCTATTTTTTATTTTTAAATAGGAATAGTCTTATGAGTAACTTAGCACCTCAGTAACTTTTGCTGAGGCTGGCTTTGAACTCGTAATACTCCTGCCTTAGCCTCCCTAATTGCTGGAATTACAGGCGTGTGCCACTGTGCCTGGCCCAAGTTTGGGTTTCTCATCAATGAAAAACATTTTATTAGAATCAAATACAACCATAATAATAAATCAGATGCATATAGAATTGTTTATGTATCCTTTTGAATTTGCCTTTTTGTCCCCTTTCCTAATGAATCAACCTTAAAAATCCTCATGAAGTATAGAAACTAAAAAATTGTTATAATAATGACCTTCTTTTATAAATATATGTTTGGATGACTTACTAAAAAATCTTTATCATTTATTTCAAAGAATAAATATATCCAGAAATAATTTTTAATTGCAAGATTTACTAGAAATATTTAACATTGAACAGATCTTAAACAGTGAAATTATAATGTACTTGTCAAGTAAGTTATGAGGTAAAACAAGCTTGTTTATTCTTGATCTGTTTGAGGTCACCCTTGTTGAAAAGAGATAAACTTTTTCAGATTCTTAAAGTAGATCACTAAAAATGATGAGGTTTCTTTGTAGTTTTGCTCCTGATGAGGATTTTCTCAAGTGAAATATAATCATCAAGATCAGAGTATGCATGTATTTATATTTCAGTTGAATGTTATGGCAAACTATAACATTGCCTAAACATAATATGTAGTTATACTTATTTTAAAATAAATAGAACATTAGATGACATTAAATTAATAAGAATTTGTGTTAAATGAATATAATTCATACTATATAAAGAAGAGAAAATCTTGCAGTTTTTATTATGGTTAAACAATCCTAAAATTCTTAATATTTTGTCATCCAAGGATGATTTTGATAGAGCAGATTTCCACTTTAGCACAATAGTTTAGAAAACTAGGACCTAAATTTGAAATCTGAAGTTCTAAATTTTATAGTTTTTATGTGTTCTTAAATCATCTCAAGACTAGTACATCACACATGAAAAAATTAATTACATTCCCTTTTCAATGAATCAGATTACATTTCAGTACAATAAAGAGCAGTATAAAAAATGCTTTTTTCCAAATTTTTTAAAATTAAAGGCATTTTAAAAGTTTTTTTATTTCCAAGTTGAAATTAGTGGAGAAAAACAAACATTTCTAACAATCTTATTACTTAAATAAAAAATACTTTAACAAATGTACCATTTAACAACGTACTGGTAAAATCAGTATACATTCAAAAATAAGATTATCTTCATTATTTCAAAGAACAAAATACCAATAATTGATGAAACAAGGCTTTTATAAGTGAAAAAAACTTATAATTCATCATTGTTAGAAATAAAACTAACAATTAATGCAGCAGACACTTGGGCAAATAAAGTGTTCCATTAAAATGGTCTTAAGAGGGGCTAGGGCTGGGGCTCAGTGGTAGAGCACCTCATAAAAACAAATAAATAAATAAACAAACAAACAAATAAATAAATAATAAACAAAGAAATATATTGTATTCATCTACAACTAAAAACATATTAAAACAAACAAACAAAAAAATCCCCATTTCTCCTGATGGGCAGAATCATAGCCTCTGGTACAGCAGTTCCCTGTGTTTCTTCTTCACTAGCAAAGCAATGAGGAAACTTCTTAGAAAAAGGCAGGGGTGTGGGGGAGTTAAGAGGTTCTGAGTAACTGATAATTTCTAATGACAGATGTCAGAAAGCCTTAGCTGAAGGCTTAGCCATAGGAAGATATGCAGGTTGCCGACATTGTAGACATTTGTGACTTCAGTTCTGTGAAGTACTTCACTTGTCCAATTATATGTATCTCTGTTCATCATAGAATAAATTTTTGCATTTCAAGATTCCTTTTATCAGAAAAGTATCTTGTGACTCAGATTTTTTTTGGTTTAGCATCAGGTGTGCTTCTCAGAATTAACGTTATTTACTATTTTATTAATTGAAATATTCTGTTCTCAGGAAGATCAATTTTTGTAGAAGAAGGTCATAGTTAAAAATTTCTGATATAATATCTCTGTATTTGTTTTATGTTATATATAAACACATGTAATTGTACGTAAGTGAAGTTCATCTTTTATTGTTGGTTTTTAATTGCATTTCAAAGTTCCTACTTTAGGGACAGCAATGTGTTTCTAAGACAGAGATGATGTCAGGCCTAGACAGGCAAAGGAACATGCTTAGGATAAGGTAAGCTGATGCAAGCTATCAGAATGGTTGCCTGGCAACTGGGAACAGAGAAATGACAGGTGAAAAAACTAGATCTAGCAAGAACATTTCTGCACATTTCGTCAAAATATTGCAGATATAAAAAATACCTCTTAACCATTGGGTATAAGTCTAATTTTTAAAAAAAATACCAAGGGTCACTTGCTATTAATTATTTTGAATTATTATCTGATAGGGTAATTGGTAATATAATTTGTTTCCATTCATGACATACAAAATTCAAGATGACTGAAAAATTCTCAATATATTTTGGAAAAACTCTTCCAGGAGCAACTGTGAAACATATACCTTCCAAAGAACTATTAATAAAGGAGACTTTGCTTTACAATTCAAGCTAAAAATCTATTGAGTTTCTAATTGCATTGTAGATACGCCCATATTTCCCTTAAGAAGCAAAAAGGAAAAAAATGTAATTAGAACCCAGGTAAATGAAACACTAAGTAAAAATACATGATAAACAAAGTCAGGGTATATTTTCCTCAAAATTTCCTTTTTAAATTTCATAATGCAGAGAACTAAGTTATTTTCCTACCAATATAACTGTCATTTTATTTCTAATTGCTGAAAATTTAAAATGACAAACAGAAATTTAATCCACTGGTGTCATTTTTCTACACATACCCTTTCCAGGGAGTAGAGTCATATTATCTTCTTATTATCTGAAGCATCACCTTGTATTTCTTATTCATTTTTTTTACTCTAGCCTGTTCTATACTCTAGTATAGATCTCCCACATCAGTCTCATATGAAAAACAACAATTTCTAATTTCTCTAATAAGTACTATGTTAATCACCACTACACTTGTTTGCTCATTTAAGGTCTACTTAATTTCTGTTCAGCTAATCATGTTGTGCATTTTAACAACATAATTTTAAAGAAGCATCCATATTTTGGAGTTTCTATCAATTTTCCAAACAGGATAAATGATGTTACCAAAATGATTAAAAGAAAAAAATAACGACCTAATCCCAAGTTGATTTGTTTCACATAGAACTGTGCCATTAATCAGTCATGACAATTCAGTAACTTGTCATGGGTGTAAATTTCTTCAGTGGAAATTTTAGGTTTCATCATTATGAATCATTAAATCTTGAGCAACCTATGAATCTTTAACAAAATTATTTTCATGAAGACACTCAACAAATTCAGGAGCACAAAGGGTGCATATTGTCCATGTGTTGATTTCAGAATTTGAGGTAGTGTTACCAAGTAAAATGAATGTATCATTATGGCATAAAGGATTAGGTTGCCTGGAACAAGAAATTTCTAGGAATGCAAAAGTTGCAAAGCTTGGTCATTTAAAGGTAGCAAATGACAGACATGGAGGGAATTCTGTTGTATGATAACTAAAGAAAGTGAGAAGATGAAAACATGGTTATGTTTAAGAAGACATGATTTCTGTGAAAGTATACCTAAAAAAAATAGGTGATCCTTAACACTTAGGTTACAATTTCAAGAAACCATGCCAATAAATCATGATAAATAATATAGTATGTTTATGTACTATAAATACATATATAAATATACATATGAATAGATATTTTCATAAAACTTTCAATTCCTGAATCTGACTTTATGTATTAGAAATTCTTAGTTTTCCAGGCCTTAAAAATGCAAAAAGAATAAAATGTCAAATTATGCATTATGTATTTAACTTAAAAGAAAAACATTAGCATATAAATCATAAATTCTTAGATATATTTCCTCCTTTCTATGTATGGCAATATTAACTTAATTCTTATTGACTTTGCTCCAATGCAAGAATTTGCCTATAATTCAATAAAACAGCCTTCAAGTCAAGAGAGAGTCTGTACATTTCTTAACCGGTGGCAACTTGGTACATTTCTTGTCCACTCAATATGCTTAACATTTCATTTCCTTTAGGCAGTTGGTTTGTTAAATTCTGTCAGAGTTGTGGAAGAGTTCTGTTTTAAAATTGGACTGGCTAGTCGTGTTTCATATCCTGCTGGCTGTAGCTCTTTAGAAAAGAAGGCCACCCTCACTGCTTCTTGCCATGGGTCTTAGGAAAGGACAGATGGGATTCACAGAGTGCAGTCAATTATCTTGTATGGGGAGAAACAAGCAAACTTATGTGAACATTGAATTTGTATGAAACTTCTTGAAACTACAGCAGCTACTACATATTTTAAATGATTTATGGCTTCTAGATGTCAGTAATTTGAGTATTAAAACAAAATAGTATAAATTATGACAATTTTAGTGAAAACAATTACTTCAAATATGAAAAACATTATGCTAGGGAGTATTATGAGCAATGTGGATATAAAACAACAAATACTATATAATAAGTTGACATAGTATATCTATCATATGAATAAAAACCTTACTTGCTTCATATATTCTATGAAGAATAAAGATTCACTTAAAAATCCCATGTCTAGACATATTTTAAAACATATTGGTAGAAATAATTGTTAAAAGGTACCTTCTGAAACCATTCCTAACATAAATTGAATACATCCGAATAAACGGTTGTAATGATATATTTTAAACATCAACTATGCTTACCAGACTAGCTGAGAGGATCTACCAATATTATCAAGGAGCCAAAGTAAGTAGTGATGTAGAGTACCTGCTTCACAGAGGTAATAAGATATTAAACATTAGTGTTTATACTTTAAAGAGTAGTGTACAATTTATAATGAGTACCTCTTTCTTTGAACATATCATTAAAAATGTTTGCACAGTTATATTGTACTAAGGAACAATACAGTTGAAATTGCATTTATATCATGTTTTGTTGTTTCTGTACATAGATCTTAATATGAAAAGCCCTTTAGTGAGGGAAATTTTCTATCAAAGAAGATTTTACTGATCTTATCTGAAAGTTATGTTATCATCAAGAGACTTGAATTATGAAAAGGTGATAATGATATTTAAATACATACCCTGTTAAATAGTTTTTTTTAAATGGTAAGGATAGTCATAATTTGTGAGAACATCAATAATTTCAAAATTTCAAAATAGACAACTACAAATGACATGAATGTATTGCTATATCTCTTCAATCTGACTCTCAGTGGATTGAAGGAGTAATACAGGTTTGAAATATATAAAATGCAGATGATATTAAATGCAGATTACAGGAATCTAATCTCCACTGTTGTTTCTACATATTTAATTCCAAACAATATTTTAATAAATAAAGATATTTTCAATAAAACCATGGAAATGTGTATTCCACTGCAAAGTATACTTACTGTATAAGATATAAAGAATCAGTGCATTTGTGGACTAGGAGTATCCATAAATCTCTTTCCAACAAATTATATGGCAACATATTGGAAATTCATATCCTATGTATGAAAAACTAATTGCCAGAATAATAGCTATACACAATTCAAATCCTTGGAATACATGTTATAAAGTTACGTTTTGAAGCAAAATCTACCAATTATGCCATGTCTGTGTATGAACATAATACAGTGAAATCCACTTGTGTGTGTATGTGTGTGTGTTCGTGTGAAGATATATATATATATATATATATATATATATATATATATATCATTACATATAATAATAATATAAGGCAGATCAGCAGAGTAGAACACAGGGATCAGGTGGAGGGAAAAGGGAAGGTACTGGGGAATGAAATTATGTTATTTCCACATACTAATATGGCACAATGAATCCCACTATTATGTACAATTATACTATAGCAAGAGCAACAATTACAAAAAGGAATTAGAGTCAAATTTTAAATAAAAACAAAACCTGGAAAGAACCCGTTATGTGAGTTTCCACCACACTATCTACTGGAAATAAGGAAAGTAAAATCATAAAATATGTTACTTAAGATATTTAAAAGTGGGGAGGGGGCATGGATCTGGGGTTGTGGCTCAGCGGCGGAGTGCTTGCCTAGCATGTGCGAGGTCCTGGGTTCGATCCTCACCACCAAATAAAAGTAAATAAACAAAATAAATGTATGGGGCTGGGGATATGGCTCAAGTGGTAGCCCCTTCGCCAAGCATGCGTGAGGCACTGGGTTCGATTCTCAGCACCACATAAATATAATGTAAAGATATTGTGTCCACCTAAAATTAAAAAAAATAAATATTTTTTTAAAATATTTAAAAGCCATCGTATACCAATTTGGGAATAAATGTATAGCAAACACTTAAATGTTCTGTTTATTTATTTGCATAATAAAAGTCAAAGTACTTTGCCTTTTGAGAATAGAGAAATACCACAAGGAAAAATGCTTTGAAATCAAACATTTTTGCAAATGTGTTGAATTACAGAGAAAAGGAGAAAAGAATGTATATCTACATATTTTGTCAAAAGATATTTCATGTTTGCCCTTTAATGTTTGAACCTAAAGAACTGAATTGAATCAAACATTTCTGGTAAATTGATTGTTACTGAAGTTTGTTTGCTGATAAGGATTTTCTCTGTGAGAAGGGAAGAAATGGCTAGACATCTTCAATAGGAGGAATATTTTTTGTCCATGTACAATGGAATCCTTTGAAAAAATGGTTTGTAGAGGTACTCATCCATGTTAAATTTATGAAAGGCAATGTGGCATTCAAGTGTCATAGTGTATTTTCTTAAGTTGGATGACAATTCACAAAGGTTTGCTTTTTTATTGTACTTCAAGACATGCAATTATATTTTTCTTCTATGTGATTTTATGCATCAATAGTTTACAATAAAGATTAAATTTAAAGAAAAAGTTACTCTGAGTTTCAAGACAATAAAATATTCTAAAGCAATATTGTAGAAACTGATCCACAAATTTATAGTTAGATTTTCATATATATTTATATATCCTAAAATGTGACAGACACATATATAGTAATAATATCTATAAATTTAGCAATTCTATTTTATTTTATTCTTTAAATCATAAGCTTAGGAAGGGGGGAGTTTAGGGAAATGAATGACTTTCCTTAAGCTTCTGTGGCTTATAATTCAAAAATTTGGATTTCAAGTGACACTGTTTTCATTTCACCATTTATGTTTCTTGTCATGAATGTCCACATAAGAATTTAAATGTTTAGGAAAACCACATTTCAAATATTTTATAAATTTCTAGATTAGTATTACAAGTAATAAAACAAAACAAAATTATTATCCCAATTTTTACTTTAACAGTTCCACCACCACTAAAAAATATTGTCTAATAATACATATGACTAATTAAATGTAAAACTTACATAAAGTGAAATTGATAATATAACATCATACATTTGATTCTCACTTGGGAATCTGTAAAATGACTAATGGACTATGCATTGATTGTTTCACTTATTGAATGACAGATGTGCTTTCATTCCTGATTTGAACATATAAGAATAGTCACTAAGTCCAACTTATTGTATTTAAAATAAGAACTAGAAACTTCCTCAGATTTTTCAGTCATGAATGTTTCCAAGTAGAGCAAGTTTTCAACCATTAATTGTGTTAACAACTTAACCTTGAGGAGCTCTCTGGCATCAACACCAATCAAACTACAAACTCATAAAAGATGTTCACAAAAAAACAAATGTGTGATTCTTAAAGACCAGAGAGATTCTATATTTGGAAAAATACATGCACATTTAAAAAATAACAGTGACAGACACATAATTATAAAGGAAATAATATTCTACCTAAAAGAAAATAATTAACAATGGACCATTTCTCAAAAGTCATGAGAAAATATTCTGTTTGAAAATTCAAAATATTTTTTGTATTTCAAAATATGTCTTGATCAAAAATTCTTTTCATTTTTGTTTATTTATAAACAGAAGGAAATGTTTTAGCTCATCTTCAAGAAACAGGCCTGACAGCTTTAACACAAGCGTTGAGCCATTAAATGCTGCATTTTATTTAAGAAAACAGTTATTAAAGGCCAACCAAAGTTCAGGGAAGTAAAACATAGCTTTTCCTTCATGTACTCTCTTCATGGAAGTCATAATTCTTAACTCATTTCTTGCTTTATTGGAAAAAGAAGTTTACAAAAATAAAAAGGAGAAGGGAACAACCATGTTTTGCTTGTGTGTGATTTATAAGCTTAAGAGTATAAAACCTTCACGATGATGAATTGGCTCTGATAGTATAGTATATATTTCAAGTTAACAACTAATTATTAAAATTAAACAAAAAGCCTATTTTTTTAACTCTATGGTATTTTTCTCTCTACTAGATTTTATTTGTTTCCCATCCTGAAAAATATATACTTTCAAGCATATCTTGACTCTCCAGTGCCATCCAAGTAATGTCATATTTGCAACATGGAGGGACGATCTTCAAGAAATGTTATCTCAATAACTTGTACCATACCTAAAAGTTCATGAAAAAAAGCCCTTCAAAAGCATTTTTATTACTTTTATTTATCACAAGTCTTATTTTCTAACCTACCAAGAACACTTACTCACCCTATGAATATACCTATTATGTGTTCAGGAACTATTTTACAATCTGAAAAATATAGGGGGAAAGAGTCTCTGAATTAATGGAACTCAAATTTATTTGTAAACAAAAAGATAAATGTAGCTTATAGTAGGGTTTTGCTGTGGTCCAGGAAGAGGTCTGGACAATCTATTGCCTATCTCACCTACTCTTTCATCTTTCAAGTCCCAACACGGATATCATTTCTTTTGCAAAATATTTTCTGACTCCCCAAGCATATGTGCACTAACAATATGGTGTCCCTCATATTCCTTTATTATAATGATCACCTCTGTAGTTTTTTTCCCATTTGATGCAAGGTATATTCACACTTCTCTAATTCTGAGTCTCTATCTTGCTCCTATGACATTGATCAAATCATTAATGCCTGTGCTTACTGTTCTTTTCTTGCTTACTTCTGCCATTTCTCCTAGCTCTAAAGTTTGGGAGATAATGGAGCCACTTAGAAAATAGGCTACGTTCTACAGCCTAAAAATATCTCTCACCTTATGTTGAGCCTCACCATTCACAGGCAAGCAGAAAGCAGCTGGGCAGTAAAAGATGTCATTGGAATCATAGCATGAGATTGTACACAAATTGGATTTGACTGCCGCATCCTCTGGAGTGGCCATACTATTTTGCTTTCTGTGCAATTTGCCCAATTACATTCCTGCCTTTCCTTAGATTAGATCATGCTTCCAGAAATAGTGTCTTAAGATTGTGGAGTGCATTGGTTTCCTATGTCTGCTACATTAGATTACCCAAAACTTGCTGATTCTAACAGAAGTTTAATCTCCCAAATCTGGATCATCAAAGTCTGAGAGCAGAGTCACAGGACTGAAGTCAAGATGTTGGCAGGAGCACAGTCTCTCTGGGGGTTCCATGTGACTATGTGTCCCCTGCCTCTTCCAGCTTCTGGGAGGTATCTGCATTCCTTGGCTTATGGCCTTATCTTTCTATCTTTGCTGCATTTCAAATCCTCTTCTTCTCTGTGCATCTCCATCAGAATTTTTGTCTCTCTCTTATAAAAATACACATGATAGCATTTAGAGCTCACCCTGATAATCCAGGAAAAACTTCCTCTTCTGAGAAACTTTAATTGCATTTTTTCCCACATATGGTAATATTCCTTCTAATAGTAAATAAGATAACATTTGCCAATTATGGAAAAAAGGTGAGGGCATAAAATTTGAGGACTGCCATTTAGCTAATTTCAGAGAACACACTTGGTAAAAAGAGATTTCACCTTTCTCACAACAAAGAAGCTTCAGGAATGAAGTCAGGATTAGAAAGATGCCTTAACTAAGCCCATTCATGAAACCATCTGTTTGGTGCATTTTGCCCTTTGCCTCCCCTAATCCACTCCTTTACATCTAAAAGGAGGATGTATGGTTGGTCACAGTGATACTTTGGGACTCAGGCATCACCTTTAGCTAGCTTTCCTCTTGTGCAAATGCATGTTTTGCTTACTCATGAAAACAGATATAATTCATTTCTCTTTCAGGAAAAACAATACAACAATAACAAACCTAAAGCTCTAGGTTTACTATCCATAGTATTTGACATTCATCTCATTTTCTCAGTGAATTAGATAATCAATTTTATTTTTTATGTGTGTCATAGACTGTATCAGTGTTTTAGTAATGATGAGTGGAAAACAATGAAATCCCCATTTTCTACCAACAAAAACTAAATGTCCATGTCATGAACACTTGTCTTCTGCTTATATGTTTTACTGATAGAAGAATAGAGGATGGAACAAGTGGGTTGTTCTTCTCTTTGTGCATTCAGCAGTAGTGGTCATTGGGAGAAAGTTGAATCAGAGTGGTGAGAAGACAGGCTTAATATAATAGCTTAGGGCTAGATACAGGCTCAGGAGCATCCAAGGTTGACAGCAGAGAAGCCATTGCAGTATAACAAGAATTGGATTTACCCAGTGTTGTTTCTTGGCTTTCTTCTCATGATAGTTAATTGTGTTTTTGTTCTTTGCTATTCAATATTTTCCAAAACTATCCTGCATGCTCTCCCCTCTCTCCATAATATCTTTTCACCATTTTTCTTTTGTATTATTGGTAGTGGGAATCAAGCCTAGGACCTTACGAATGCTTGACAGCACTCTATCACTAAGGCTTACCTCCAGCCCTGTCTTCACTGTTTAAATCATAAATCATTGTTCTCCAGTATGTTTTTCTGAGCCCACCATTAAGTATTTAATAAAATCATTGAATAAATAAGTGAAGGAAGGAAGAAGAAAGAAAGGAAAGAAGGAAACTAAATTTTCTGGTTCAAGCACTAACAATGACTATTATTTAGTTAACTTCATGCCCACTCAGAAGAAATTCTATTGCATAATTATAAATGTTTTATAAATACTTTGTCAATTAAGTCCTTGGTAAATGTAATTAGTTTTCATATAAAACCTCATCACTTAGAATAAAATAAAAATAATAGACTTGGCTTTGGATTCAAACAAAAGTCTTTTTGCTCCTAACAATTATTTGATGTCATAACCTAAAGGAACATGACAAAGCATTTTATATAGTCTCCTTCAGTTGATTCAGTCTACCAAGGACCCTTTTCAGCCTTTAGTTTTAGAATACTTAGCATGCTTTCCATGACTCATTTAGGAAGCAATCAATCAGGAAATTAAAAATTGTCTTTTCATATCTGTAAGGGTGAGAGTGGTTTATATAGGCTTCTTTTAAATGCTTTGCTTATTTTAATAACATTATTAATTTGCTGTATTTTTTGTTTTGTTTTGTTTTGGGTTCCTCATATGACTTTTTTTAGTATAATAAAATCATTGGACCTATAGGTTTCTTTGAAAAATAACACAGTGCCTCTTACCCTTCTAATAATTTTTCTGTCCCACTGATAGTCACTAAATACAGAGTAGCTTATAAGTTCATAACTGCCCCACTAACAACCTGGACACAGTGCAGAAAGATGACTGAGAATTTATCATGTTCAGTGTTACTTTACTGACCGGTAGAATTGTTGGGAAGAATAAAGGTTTTGGGGTCCGGGTGTGTAGGTTTCTATGCTAAACTGGCCTGGAAGATGCTCCCTCTCCAAAGAATTGGTCACTGTCTCCCTATATTGAAGAAATGATCAAATAAGTAACATATTCTAGTAAAGCTCTGTTATCAACTTTGGATCACATAGTTACATTTTTGTACTCTCTTTTATGTGGTATCTTTAGCATTTGTTTGATCAAATGCATGCCTGGATTAATTTGGATTTTGCCTTTCAGGAAATAGAGAGAGCTTCTGGTTTATCTTATTTTAATGCTTTTTGTATATTATTTATGCACCCTAGCTTATGTAAAATCATGTTCCATGGGTTACTGCTAAACTGATTGGCATGCATGGAGGTTGTATGTGAAGCTCCAGTGCAGGGTAAGTATTGACTTATTTACATTATTTTTCATTGCACATGTGTCTAAAATTTGGGTATTCCTAGATTCCTTTAAATCACTTTCTAGAATCAGACTACATATAACTGAATGGTAGTCCTCTCCCTCAGTATTCATTAGAAATAAATATGGATCAAGATGTATGTTTATACATTATTATGACAATTGTAGAGATGCCACCAAATATTACTTACTTTTTATCACACCCTACTATATTGAATATTTAAAAAACATTCTTAGCTCTTCAGTTTCTGTAAAACCAGACTGTCATCAGGATGCTGTCCCCAAGTCTAATATTTGTTTATTTGTTTGTTTGTTTTTTCCACTGTTTTAGGAAGAAGTAAGGCTACAGAACAGTAAGCACTTTCTTTCCTTAATCAACAAGGAAGAAAGTCCTCCCTGATTCCAAAATATCTTTCTCAGTTTAATAGGTGTATACATTAGGTCAGATCACTAAAATTTTTATTCAATTTGTTATAACTTAGTACTACCATAAATCATGTAAATATGTGGTGCAATCTTAAAATAATATCTAAAATATATTGCACTTTAACACAGTTAAAAAATGAAAAAATAAACCGAGTGTGGTGGTACATGCCTGTAATGCCATCAGCTTGGGAGGCTCAGACAGGAGGATCACAAGTTCAAAGGCAGCCTCTGCAATGGGAAGGCACTATGCAACTCAGTGACACCCTGCCTCTAAATGAAATACAAAAATAGGGCTGGGGATGTGGTTCAGTGGCCGAGTACCCCTGAGTTCAATCCCCAGTTACAGCCTCCCCCCAAAAAAAGAAAAAAATAGAAAATATTTTCTATACTTCTTGATTTCAAGTCAGACTTCATTTATTTAAAATAAAATTACTGAGACTTGGGGTGTAGCTCAGTGGATGAGCTCTTTCCTAGCATGCATGTGACTTTATGTTCAATCCCTAGTACCTCAATATATAAAATTTTAAAAATAGTGCTTGAGTAAATTCTTTAAAATTTTTTAACTTATAGTTCATTAAGCATAAAATCTCTATATGGGGATTGAACGTGTGAGGAAATAAATAAAAATGTAATTCTCAACAAAATACACATTGAAGTCAAGTGCTTGTGAAATTTTTAACCTGCAAGATGAAAAAGTTTCAAAGTTTATTCTGCCTTAAGGTAACTAATGGGAATCATACGAAAGCATCACATTTGCTCCATTTTGGTTTTGTTTTTGTTTTGGGAAGAGGGCTTTTCATTTTCATTTTATGTTACAACTCGCTTTAAACAAGTATGCAAATGTATCTATTTTATATCCTAATGGAAAATCAAATTACCTTTTCTACTGGAAGTTACAGACATAAATTTACAGAACCACTTGAATGAATAATTAGTAGATAGGCTTTTCTGAAAGCTCAGATAATTTCTTACATAAAGATTATTGTTTGAATAGCACATCTATCACTGTCATCATGAAAAAATAAAGAATGACATAATAATCTCTTGGTGAAGCTAAATTTTACACACCGTTAGATTGGAATGAAACACAGATGTTGCATAAATGGTGGAGCTTTACTAAATATAGAACATGACAAGAAATTAAAAAGCAGTTTATGAATTATTCATTGAGTTTCCCGTTGAATAACTGGGGGAATCCTGCTAGTTCTTAGGAGCATGTCAGCACACCCAGCCACCTAGCTCACCTGGAACCTCTGATGAGCATCAGTCTTCTCAAGGATGTGAGGACAATTATGCATTTTTTAACAAAAAAAAAAAACCCGCCTTCCTCCAACTACTGACCAGAGTGAAGATATAAGAACCAGCTCCCAGCCAGGCATGGTGGAGCACACCAGTAATCCCAGCAGCTTGGGAGGCTGGGGCAGGAGGATCGTGAGTTCAAAGCCAGCCTCAGCAACTTAGCAAGGGCCCAAACAACTGAGAGAGACCCTGTCTCTAAATAAAACATATATTTAAAAAGTCTGGGGATGTGGCTCAATGGTTAAGCACCCCTGGGTTGTCAAATCTGCAGTACCAAGAAAAAAAAAAAAGAAAAACAGCTCCCCTGTCTCAGAGGAACACCCCAGCTCCTGAGTCCACTCAGGAACCATCTCCCAGCCTGGCTTCTCTGCCCTCTCTCTCCCACAGCCCTTGCTCCTGAGAGCACATGCCATGAGCCTCCTTCCTGGTAATCCAGTCTGTTTCCCAGAACTTGCATCCCAGATACTCCAGAACAGATATGGTGTCTGTCTTCTCCTTACGACCTGCTAGGTCCTGCCCAGGCCCTCACCACTGAGCATCGCTGGACCTGGGTCCCCTTTCCTGGGAACACACAGCCCCTGGCTCACAAGTCTATGTGAAAAACCCCAAATCATCACCAGACTGCCTCCGCACCAGGACTGCCCCGTGTGCACCTTGACCTCCCAGGACAGCCAGAGCTCAAGGGCAGGGGAGGGCTCTTGGACGTTTTGTCCTTTTCTACCCACCCCTAGTGCCCAGCATGCCCAACCCTGGCTCTGCCAACCTCAGCTCTCAGTCCAGCCCCAGCACTGTGGATAGATCCTGCAAAGACCATGCCAGCCACAGAGGCTGACCACAGAGCTGGCCGGACCCCCCAGGTCCCCTAGCCCACCATACACATCTGAGGGCAAAGAAGCATTCTCCACCTGTCCCTGTCTTCCTGGGTTTCCAAGGGGCAAATCAGTTCCCTCCAGCCTGAGAGCCATCTGCACCATGAGGAAGAGCCCGGCCTGTCACCACCAGAGTACAGCCTGGCTTCCGTGGCCTCAGGGAGCTGAGCCTCATGGGCGGTAAGGCTACCCTAGCTGGCCTTGCTGACCCCAGCTACAAGGAAGACTGGGCTGCTGGGGGTGCCCAGCTAGATCCCTTGCACCCCACAACACACTGGTTCTGAGCCCAGCACATAGTAGGTCTAATGGAAGAGCACTTAATGCCCCCATAGAGCCCCAGGGCCTGCATCAAGGGTGTCTTAAGGGAACCACTAATTCAGTGCCTCCAAAATGTCAGAGCCAAACTCAAGAGGCAGGTGGATTGGGGCAGGGAGAGTGGAGAGGGGTCAAGAGTGACAGTTGTGGCCCTTGTGCATGACTGAGTGGGGGTCTTCACCCTCTAGGTGGAGGATGTGGACAGCCGCATGAAGCAGCTCTTCTTAGGGCTTTAGCGAGCCTCCTGGGGGGGAAGAGGGCAGTTTCATTTCTTGCATGGAGATTGTGGTATTGTGTTCAATAAGAAGAAAAAGAGCTGGGGTGGTAGTACATGCCAGGAATCCCAGGGGCTCAGGAGACTGAGGCAGGAGGATCACAAGTTTGAGGCCAGCATCAGCAACTTATGGAGGCCCTAAGCAACTTAGCGAGACATTAAATAAATAAATAAGAAATAGAGTACCTAAAACCCTTGGAATCGATAAAGTGACTGGCTTCCCAGGGGCTGGTGGGTAACCTCATGATGAGGGCTGGTTGCCCTCTAGTCATCAGCTGTGTGATTGGTTGGCTACTTTCGTTTCCTAGGGAAGGGAGGGGCCGAGGGTGGAGCTGATCACCAGGGGCCAAGGATTTAAACCACTGTGCGTGCTCATGTCAGGAAGCCCCCATGCCACTGCTGAGGACCAGTTTGGAGAGTTTCAGGTAGGTGACCCTGTGGTGGCTCTGGAAGTGAGTCACCTCACGGGGTTGGAAGTTTCTCATCCTGCCTGCCCACCCCCCAATACCTTGCCCTGTGAATTTCTTTGCTGACTCTTCAGAGAAAAGAAGGAGAAGCAAAGGGGTGTGTTGTCCCCATCCCCAATGGGGTGGCTTGACAGGATTGGCCTTGTGAGAGTCGCTCCCTGTACCCACGGTCCTGGGCTCAGGGTGGCTCCTTTATAGTTTCTCACCGTCACAGAAGCCAAGCCACCCTGAGTCCAGGACCATCAGCTCTCTCAACTCTGTCAAACCACCCATTTGGGGATGGGGACAACAGGCTCCTTCTGCGTGCCCTGGCCTTGCCAACACAGGCCACATCACTGCTGAAAGACTCAAAGGTTTGTGGGTATATTGGGATGCTCAGGGACCCTCCACTACAGTTCCAAAGTGGCCAGGATGAGACACAAGAAGTGGGAACATCAGGTGCGTGTGCACCACTGTGTGGCCGGGCTGGTGTGTCAGGAGCTGTAGTCACTCCAAGGCGGAGTTATGTTGGGGCGGACGCTGAGTCTGATGTGTCCCCACCTGCAAATTCATAGGTTGGAGGCCTGACACCAACTGAGACAGTATTTGGAAACAGGATTTTGGGGAGGCAATTGAAGTTTAATGAGGGCATAAGGATGGGGACTAATCCAACTGAGAGATGCCCTTGTAAGGAAAGGAGCTACAGAGAGCCTGGCCTCGCCACCACATGAGGGTGTCTGCAAGGTCCAAAGCCAACCTGGTCTTGCATATCCACCTCCGTAACTGTGAGAAGGCAAGGTCTGTGGTTCAAGGCCAGGTCCCCAGGTTCTGGCCAGGTACAGGGCAAAAGCGCATGCGCGGTAGGCCTGAGCGCCTAGGAGCTGTCATTGCTGGCCCGCATCATCAGACCTGGCAAGAGCCCACAGAGAGCCGTCCCTTCAGCGCCAGAGCAAACAGTGCCACTGTCCTTAAGATCAAGGACTTAGAATTAAGGCTCTTTTGATGGGAACAGGATTCAGGAGCCAGAGAAGCCAGTGGGAAGGTGTTGTTACCCGATGGCTCCACAAGGGGGCGCGTGTCACCACTCGGAAGCAGGTTGATCTGCGTCCTGTGCTGTTAGCGAGCAGCCTGGGAAAGGGGGACCCGAGTTTGAGAATCTTACCAGGGAAGGCTGCCCTTCTGCCACAAGGGTGACACAGAGGTACTCCCCATTCTTGAGGCTTTGCCTACTGCCTCGCATGTGGGCAAAAGAGACCAAGGACAGAAAGTGACATGGCTCAGGCTGCAGGTTGGGACAAAGCTGAAGCAAAGGAGGTGGGATGGCGCCAGAGACCCCTTCTGCCCCTCTCCTGTCATGGGGTGGAGGGACGGCTGCGCCCAAGCCTGAGGGTAATGGTAGGTTTTGCAGAGAAGCAGGGAGGAGGGACATCTGCCTGAAATCTTTTCCTGGCTGCTCATGTCCCCTGTTCCTTTGAGCTCAGTCACCAAGAAGCAATCCCCTGGTCCTCAGCAGGCAAGCCTGCACTGAAGCAGGAGGTGCAGGAATGAGATGAAAATCTTCTTGTACACAAAGTAGAGTTACATGGGTTTTGTAACTATACTTTCTGTACAACAAGAGAAATAAAATTTTGTGTTCAATTTGTGTGCTATAAAGTGAAATGCATTCTGCTCTATTAGCAAGTTAGAGCAAATTAATAAATTGATTTTTTAAAATTCAGGAAAGAGACTTCTCTTTCCCTAGATCTAATATAAATATATATATATATATATATATATATATATATATATATATTATATAACATGCACATATTTAATGTATATAATTTATAAACATTTTTTTCATATTTCCATTGATTTTTTTTAAAGAAATGAAAACAGAAGCATTGCAATTCTTATTTCATGTATAGAACACAATTCTTTAAATCTCTGGTTGTATATAAAGTATGGTGATACAAATTTGTGTCTTCATACATGTTCTTTTGATGATCGTCTCTATCACATTCCACAACTCGTGCTAATCCCCTGGCCCCTTTCTATTCCTCCCATACCTCTTTTTTATTGAGAATTCATGTACCTCTCTCATACTCCCCCTCTCTACCTCATTATGAGTCAGCCTCCTTATATCTGGCATTTTTTTGGAATTGGCTAACATCACTTAGCATTATCTTCTCCAATGCTATCCATTTACCTGCAAATGCCAGATTTGATTATATACCTAGAAGACCCAAAAAGCTCCACCAGAAAACTTCTAGTACTAGTAAATAAATTTAGCAAAGTAGCAGGATATAAAATCAACACCCTTAAATCAAAGGTATTTCTGTATAACAGTGAAAAATCTTCTGAGAAATAAATGAAGATAACTACCACTATAAATGAAGACAGAGCCTATATTTTAGGAGGAATATTTTACCCCTCACATATCAGATAGATCACTAATCTCTAGGGTACATAAAGAACTCATAAAGCTAAGCAAATAATAATAATAATAATTATTATTATTATTATTATTATTACCCAATCAAGAAAAGGGCCAAGGATCTGAACAGAGAGTTCTTAGAAGAGAATATAGAATCAGTCACCATTTTTTAAATATATCTGATTGGTTATGATCCTCCCTTTTCAGGACCAAGAACAGTTCTGGTTCAGTTTCTAAGGAAGGGAAACACAAGCAAGAATTATTCTCAACTATCCTTTATAAATTATCAAATACAATTATCTACATCATTTTCTAAACATAGCTGAACATGGAAAATATAGATTTGGAGAAGAGAATATTTTTATTAGAAACACAGTGTAAAAGAAAGAAAAAAAATCATAATTATTTGTAACACATGTAACCACAAGAGAAACAAAACCTGGAATTCAGAAAAGAAAGATTCAAACTTTTATACTTGGGAATGTGGATGACATGGATGCTTAAAGTAAAAAGGTTATTACAAGCTTTTGAAAGAAAATTTATATGAGTGGCAGATAATGGTTAACCAAATAGAATCTGCACAGTGTATTCCAGCGGTTTTGTCAGCTGTGCACTACAGAACATACAGGTATTCATAGCCTCCATGAAGAGCATTATTCATCTGTGCCCTCTAAAATTATTCCCATAGTACAGATGAAAATACATGGTATCTGGATACTAAATGGCAATTCAGCAGCTCACAGAAAACTACCCAGAGACAGAACTTATGAAATTTCTTCAAAGACCATCAATGTATTGTTGGCTCCTGACACAGGGATGTCAGTCTGGAGAAATATTATTTTCTCTTTATTTTGAAGAGAGTGCATTGAGAATACATTTCAGGGGCAACATAAATACTTTTTTTCTTTGATGTTAAGAAACTCTTCAGAAATAGAGCTCACAAGACAGATTTTTTAGAAGGGTAAATGCCTGGAGATTACAAAATTGAAAGAACACATCAGTGGCCCTGAGTGCCTCAGTAAGGAAATAAATCGAAAAGGCTTATTAGAAACTAAAAATCAAATCAAAAAAGTAACTATTTCTAAAAATAAATATGTTCAATAGTTGCTAACTCCACAACATGTCATTAAGTAAACAACAAAATATGTATGAATATTTTTAGGATTGGCCAAATTTTATTTTATTCCATATTATTTTATGTTAAAATCCAAAATCCAGATAATAGAATTCATGATTCACTGCCAAAATATTAAATAAAAAATTTTTTTAAGGAGTGAATGTTTAGTGTGTCATTTAACAATTTTATTACTATATGATTCTAAAGAAATTTATTCATTTTCCTGCAGCCGTAGTGTAGAGAAATGTCTTATTTATTTTTCCTGTAGTAATTAACAAAGATAAGCCCTAGAATCCACTTTAAATAACCTGCCCTTACAATCATACAAGAAACCTATAATAAATGATGAGTAAAGAAAAAAGTCAATTTAAAAAAAATTGACCTTTTTCTTTAAATCAATCTCTAGCTGCATTTTTTAATCCTTTTCACATCTTTTAAGCCAAAAATATATAAAAGATAGAAGTTTGAACTTAAAATTTAAACGTGAGATGTTTATTAACTATAAAAATTCAAAATCTTTAGAAATTTAAGAAATACAAAATAAAAACCCATCATAGGAAAAATTAAGTAATATTGATGAACATTTAAACACATTAATAGTCATTAACTCAATAGGAGTTTATATTAGTATCTATTTGTGGAAACTATTTTGCTATTTAATATACATGATACTCCCCAACACAGAGACTTACTGAAATTAGAGCATATGTGATCATGATAACATGTAAGTATGCAATGGTACTCATCCAAACACTTGAAGCCCAAGGGCATGGCTCAATAAAATATACATCTTGGAAGAGATAAATAAGAATCTGTAGGAAAAATGGTTACTGGGCCAGTCACATTTCATAACATATCCAGTTTAAAAAAGAGCATAAAACACTATGTATAAATTTTACGTAGGTGCCTTATGCAAGAGGTATTTCACATGTGTACATTTTTTAGAAACAAAATATATAGAACTTATGAGAAAATAAAAGTCACAAAAAGCACATAAAAGACTGAATTATACATCCCAGGTAAATAATAAAACTCATCATTACAAAGGTGATAATTTTCCCCCAAATTAACCGACAATATATCTCACCAAAACTGCTATGTACAAATATGAATATATCACAATGAAGTCTACTTTTATATGTATTTTATAAAGCAATAATTTTAAAAAAACTATAAATAAATATATGATAGAAGAAAGTAGGAAAATAGGGAAAGGTGAACTACTGGATACTGAAGGGGAGCAAATTATATTTCATGTTTTATGGTTATGTCAAAATAAACCTGACTATTAAATACAACAATAATGCAATAATAAAAAAATCATCAAGTTTTACTTTAAATGAAGTAAGAAACCAAAGCATAAATTTTTAAAATTCATCTACTACAAAGTTATATGTAACTTTAGCCAAAAACCTTTTCAATTATAAGAGAAAAAAAGAACTTATCATGGCCTACTATTCATATATATTGTGAAAATATAGGTGACCTCACTTATTTTGGAGCTTTGTATATCATTTAAATGCCCCCAGTAGTTTAGTGACCTAAACTGTTTAATTAACAATTAATTAAGTCCTCCCTTGAACTCTTAATTAATGTATTCAATTGCCCACTTAAGAGTATCTCAAACTTGATATAAACAAACAGAATATTTAATTCCCTGTCTACTAATCAAACATTATCTGTCTTTAGTTTATTTATTTAGTAAATTGAATGACATTCAGTTGCTTGACCCAAAGATCTAGAAGTCTCACATTTAGTCCACAAATTCTTAGGGACATGATTTATAAAACATCTATCTAGGCCACTGTCTTCTTTCTCCCAGCCTTCTAACCAGATTGCCTGCTCCATCATTGCCATTCAGATCATTCTTTCTCAATGTAGAATCATTCTTTCTCATGGAAAAGCACAAGAGATCATGTCATTTCCTTTCTCAATCTGCATAAGGCTTTCAATTGTATTTACAAAAGACAGTCTGAGGGTTTATACATCCCTATGTGATTTGACTTCTGCTGTCCTTCAAAAGCTATTGTGTTAGTGCAAGAATTTTTAGAGGAGAAATGTTTGGATTATGAGAGCTTTAACCTGATCTGTGGATTGATCCACTTAAATGGATTAACTGAGTAGTAACTTTAGGCAGGTAGAGTGTGACTAGAGGAGTTAAGTTACTGGAGGAGTGACTGGAATTTTGTCCCTGGTGAGCAGAGAGCTCTCTCTCTCTCTGCTTCCTGATTACCATTTTCTAAGCTATTTCCTCCCCCCTCTAAGCTACTTTCCTCCCCTCCCCCTTTCACTATGATATTCTACCTCACCTTGGGCCCAGAGCAATAGAGTTGGCCATCTGTGGATTGAGACCTGAAACCATGAACCCCAAGTAAACTTCTCCTTACATTGTTCTTGTTAGATCTTTTGGTCACCGAGACAAAAAAAAAAAAAAAATAGCTGATGAAAACATACCCTTAGCAAATATTAAAAGAAAAAAAAAAATCTAGTGTTTTCAATTCTAGGGCCTAATCCAAGGTTGCATGTTTTACCATGAAGTCTCTTCAATCTTCCTTAATCTGGAACAGTTTCTCTTTCTTTATTTTGACATTTTTGAAGAAAAATTTGTTTATATGACTTTATCTCTGTTTCTTCTAAAAACTATTAAAAGTATTATACTTTTAGCTAAATTTGCAGTGTGTCACTTGGCAGGTATATGTAGTCTATCCCTGAAGCTTTGTGCTTTGAAAATTGTGACCTTAAATTAGGAGGATTTTAAAAAGTGCAATCTCTGAAATTCTTTGCAAGTTTTTAAACATCTGCTTTTTTTTCCAGTAAAGAAAATATTCAAAGAGTAAATCAGAATATTTAAAGCGTGGATACCAAAAATAACCTCAAGAATCTCCTCTCTTTTTTCGTATTTTTCCATTGTATAGCTTTGTCATACCAGAATTCAACCCCAAAAGCATTTGCTTCTCTCATTCTAAAAGCCAGGAGAGTGAAATCCTAAGACAGGTATAGTTGGGACTCAGAGATATGAGTGCGAGTTAGATCTGGATTCAGAATCTAGCTCTTGATTTACTTGCCGGTAGTACCTTGAGCCACTTTTCTTACCTGAGGAAGGACTGGTGGTTCTTGTACCTACTGCACTCAGGTAAGTGGGTGGATCTTTGAAGAGTATTTGTCAAAGGATGAGAGATTAACATGTGGCTGCTGCCACTGTTAATAAGCATACAGTAACCTAATTTGTTATGTAAGTAATAAGAATTTTTTCTTTCTTTAGAATTTATATAAAAGTATGGATTTAAAACCTTCAGGCAACTCTGGTGCTCTGGAAGATAACACCTATTATACAGATTTACTTCAGCTAAAGCTTGAGAACTTAAAGTAGGTGTCTGGGTTGGCAGATGGAAGTTAAAGACTTTTTATTTATTTTAATAGATGGTATTCAAATAATAACAAATTTTTAAGTTCAAATTGCCAAAAGAAATTTCCATAGAAAAGAAAGTCAATAACATGTCTTTGTGTAATACATGAGTTTTATGCAAGATTTAATAATTACTAATTACTGAAGAATACTTTCAGTAAATAATTTGTGTTTAGCTTTTTAGATTGGTAAGTAAAAAGGACTTTCATGTAGAAAATATTCTTATAATCCAAATTTTTCAAGAATAAGTATCTCATAACTTAAAGGGAATTTATGCATGAATCACCTTGGAATAATGTATGAATTTTGGCAGCGGGGAATGCTATTGTTAAACTTTAATTATTTGTTGTTTCTTTGTTACTAGAAATCCCAAAGAAATATATTTTTAACCAAGTGTTCAAATATAAAATTAGAGATTCATCCCACTAAGTTATTCACAAAATTATATATTAACATTCCTTGGTTCTTCTTTTCTGTTACTGTAGCAAAGAAAATGAAAGCAGCAAAAGTGAATTGTCCATACAGCGGAGGAAAGCATTGTTTGAGAGCCAGCGGAACCCTGGATATCGAGCAAAAACTTTTTGCAAATGAAAGATGCCTTCAGCTTGCAGAAAGTGAAAATATGAAACTGAGAGCTAAGCTAGATGAATTAAAGCTGAAGTATGAACTTGAAGGTATGCAAGTTTCGTATGTTTTTTTCTTTTAAGTCCTAAGTAGCACTGAGAAAGTGTATCAACATTTTTTTTCAAACTATAGCTTTTAGCAAATCTCATTACAAACCAATTTTGTGGTTATCAATCTGTAGTTAATAAGGGAAATTTACAACTGAAAAATTCAAAGGGAACTAGGTATGAATGAATGTGATATGTGGCTATTTTGGATGTCTAGGTTTCATCATACTGTCACTTGAGGCTTATCCACTTTAAATCGTAGCATATTGTCATACCAAAAAGTTAAATAAGCAGCTAATGTTGGAAGTTATCCTAATTCAGATTATTTATAGAAGATCTAAACACAGTTTAGGTTTAAGTGCTTGTGATTATTCTTCCGCCGATGAAAGTCTAGGAGGAATTGCAGGATTCAGACTCCTTTTGTGTTTGTCTGCCAGTATCCCATTGAGCAGAGTTGATTTATGTGGCCTTGCTGTCACAGCAAGGCAAGATTGAGAAAATTCAATCTTGATTCTCAGGGGCCATGTTCCAACTAAATATTGGGAATTCTATATTTTTTATTGACATATAATAATTGGACATTTATTATGTTTCTATTTATATATACATTGTGTAATGATTAAATGAAGGTAATTAGCATGTGATCACCTTAAATATTCATTCTTCATTGAGAACACTCAACTTCTACAAAATCAACCTGGTTTGGATTCCACAGATGAATAGGAATGTGTAGTGTTTTCCTTTTTGTGCCTGACTTATTTCATTTAACACAAGATCCTTAGGTCATTCAAGTTGTCACAAATGACAGGATTTCATACCTTTTTTATGAATGCATAGTATTCCATTACTTATACATATCACATTTTCTTTCTCCATTTATGGGAATTCAGATATCTGGAAAAACACACACACACACACAAACACTTGGTATTGGGATTGCTGGGTCACATGTTAATTCTATTTTTAATTTTTGAGAAACTTCCATACTATTTTCCATAATGACTACTAATTTATAGATCCACTCACAGTATATGAGAGTTCTCCTTTCTCCATATCCTCACCAGAATTTCTTTTTTTTTTTTTTTTTAGATAATAGTTATTCTAACTTGGGTGAAATAGTTTCTCATTGTGGTTTTAATTTGCATTTTTCCTGATGTTTAGTGATTTAGTGGTGTTGAGAATTTTTTCGTAAACCTCTGTATTCTTTAGAAAAATGTCTGTTCAGGTCTTTTGCCCATATTTAAAATCAGATTATATTAAGGGTTTTTGCTATTGAGTTCTTTTAGTTCCTTATAGATACTACATAGTAATGCTTTGTCAGCTGTATAATTTGCAAGCAGTTTCTTCTATTCTGTAGTTTTTCTTCACTTTGTTGATTGTTTTCCTTGCTATAGAAACTTTTAGTTTGATATTATCTGGTTTGCTTGTTTTTGCTTTTGTTTCTCTTGCTTTTAAGGGATTGTCTAAAAAACATTTGCCCAGACCGAGGTCATGTAGCATTTCCCTATGTTTTCTTCAAGTAATTTTATAGTTTTTAGTTGATTTTTGTATATGATAAGAGAGAAGTCTGGCACAAAAAGACAAACACTACATGATCCTATTCATCTGTGAAATTTAAAAAAGGTTGATTTTGTAGAAGTTGAGAATGTTCTCAATGAAGAAATAATGAATATTCATGGTTCTACATGTGGAGATCCAGTTTTCTCAGCACCATTTATTAAAGGACTGTCCTTTCCCCAGTATGTGTTCTGAGCTCCATTGCTCTCTTCACTGTTTTTGTGCCCGTATCATGCTATTTTGGTCAGTTTAGCACTGTAGTATATTTTGAAGTCAGGTACTAGGATTGTTCCAGTTTTGTTCTTTCTGCTCTTTGACTATTTGAAATTTTATTGTTTAAGACAGGTTAGGATTATTTTTTTCTTATTCTGTAAAGAAAATTATGGAATTTTGATGAGGATTGCATTGAATTTGTAGATTGCTTTGGGTAGAATGAATATTTTAACAATATTAATTCTTCTAGTTCATGAATATGAGATATCTTGCCATGTTTTTCTGTCTTTTCAATTTTCACCAGTGTTATATGGTTTTCACTATAGAGCTCATTCATCTCCTTGATTAAATTTTTTCCTAGGTATTTTATTTCACTTTTTTAAAAAAACCATAGCTTTTATGAATGGGATTACTTTCCTTATTTCTTTTTCAGATAATTTGCTATTTTTGAATGGAAACACTACTGACTTTTATATATTGGCTTTAGTATCTTATATCTTTACTGTATTTATTAGTTCTAATAGTTTTTAAGTAGAGTATTCAGAATTTTCTGTAAAAGATTGTATTATCTGAAAACAGGGACGGTTTCCTTTACAATTCGGCTGCCTATTATTTCTTCCTTTTATCTAATTTCTCTGGCTAGGACTTCAAGTTCTGTGTTGAGTCATAACAGTGAATGCTGGTGGCATCCTTGTCTTGTTCCAGATCCTAAAGGAAACACTTTGATTTTGACCCTGTTGAGTATGATATCTGTGGGTTTATCATCTATGGCCTTTAATATACTGAGATGTGTTTCTTCTATGCCTAATTTATTTAGAGTTTTTATCAAAAAAGGATGTTAAGTTTTATCAATTTTTTTTCTATTGAAATGGTCCTATGGTGTTTGCCCTTTTGTCTGAAATGTGATATATCAGCTTGTTGATTTGTATTTTAAGCCATTCTTTGATCCTAGGGTGAATTCCATTTGATCGTGATATTTAATTATTTTGATATGCTGTTGCCTTCTGCTTTCCAGAATTTTTTATTTTCAGGTTTTCCAATTTGTTTGTATTTACTAGTTCTTAAAATTCTTTGTTTCTGTGAGGTCAGTTAAGGTTTCCCTTTTCACCTCTGATTTTTTAAAATTTATTTGAGTTTTTTTTTTTTTTTTTTTTTTTGGTCTGGCTAAAGATTTATTCATTTTGTTTATCTTTTCAAAAACCAATTATTCATTTATCTTTTATTTTCTTTTTTCCTCTATTTTGGTTATTTGTGCTCTGATCCTTACCATTTCTTCCTTCTACTAATTTTGGTCTTATTTTTTTCTTATTTTTTTCTAGTTTATTGAGATGAGACATTGAGATCTTTCTTCTTTTTTTAAAAAAATTTTAAATTTTTTTTGAACCTTTATTTTGTTTATATGCAGGGCTGAGGATTGAACCCAGTGCATCTTACGTGCTAGGCAAGCACTCCACCACTAAGCTGTTCTCTTCCTTCTTTTTTTGAAGTAGGAGTTTATTGCTATAAACTTCCTTCTTAGAATTGCTTTTGCTGAAAGCATAAAGTTTTGGCATATTTGGTATATTTTCATTTTTACTTGTGAAAAGAAATATTTAAATTTATCTTTTAATTTCCTCATTGACTTATTGGTTGCTTCTAAGTATGTTTAATTTTTACATCTTTGTACAGTTTCTGATGTTCTCTTTTGTGGCCTGACATGATACCCTTGAGAACATTTCATGTGCAGTTGAGAGGAATGTGCTGCAGCTGGTGCATGGAAAGGTCTGTAACTTCTGTTAGCTCCATTTGGTCTAGAGTACAGTTTAAAATCTGATGTTTCTCTGCTAGTTTTCTGGCTAGATGCTCTTCCATTGCTAGAAGTGGGCTGTTAAAGTACCTTATCACCACAAAAAAATTGCTGCCTATCGATCTACATTTAATAATGCTTGCTTTATGTATTTAGACATATTTACAATTGTTGTATACTCTTTTTTTGTTCTGTAATGGCCTTGTCTCCTTAGTTTTTGACTTGAAGCATATTTTATTTAAGTATAACCACTCCTACTCTCTTTTGGTTTCCATTTCAATGGAATATCTTTTTCCATTTGTTCACAATCTATCTATTCCTTACAAGTGAGTGTCTTGTAGGCAGCAGAGTCAGATTTGGGTACTGTCATGTAATTACTTGTTTTCTGGTTGTTTTGTACATCTTTGTTCTTATCTTCCTGTCTTCCTTTGTTAAGTGATTTTTTTTTTCCTATCAGCATGTTTTGATCCCATGGTTTTTATTTTCAGTGTATCTATTTAAGGTTTTTGCTCTGTGGTTACCATGAGGCTTTCACAGAACATCTTATAATTACAACAGGTTATTTTGAGCTGCAACAACTTAATTTCAAAACAAAAAAGAAAAAAAGCCTTCTACTCTTCAACTCCATTTCTCTCCCATATTTTGAGTTTTTGATGTTAAAATTTACATCTTTTTATATTACATATCCCTTAGCAGATTACTGTATTTGTATTAGTTTTGTCCTTTAGGCTTCTTACTAAGGATATAAATGGTTTACATCCCCTAATTCCCGTGTTATTTTGGATGTATCTGAATGCTCACTTTTACCTGTGGGTTTTTATACCTTCAGATGTTTTCATATTAGACATTTTCATCTTTTTTTTTCTCTTTGCATTTGAAGAACTCCCTTCAGCCTTTCTTGTAAGATAGTCTGTTGCCATGAGTGCATTCAGGTTTTGTCTGGGAAGGTCTGTCTTCCCTTTACTTCTGAAGAAGCTTTGGTGGGTACATTATTCTTGGTTGGCAGATGTTTTTCCTTCAGCAGTTTGGATATCATCTCATTCCCTTATGTCCTTTGGGTTTTTGCTGAGAAGTCCACCAGTCATATTAGAATTCCCTTCTGTGTCACTTTCTTCTTTCTTTCCTCTTGCTGCTTTCATAGTCCTCTTTGTCTTTGACCTTTGAGAGTTATTTGGGTTGAATCTGATTGGCAACCTTTGATTATCCTGTAATTGGGTGTTTGTATCTTAGATTTGGAAAGTTTTCTGTTATATTTTTGGATAAACTTAATTCTAACCTTTTGTCATTCTCTAGATCCTCTTGGACACCAATGACATAGATTTGCTGTTTTAATGGTGTCCCAGAGATCTCATGAATTTTCTTCATTCTTTTTCATTCTTTTTTCTCCTCTGTTTTCAAATAGCCTGTTATCAAGCTCACCAATTCTTTCCTCTTCTTGATCAGTTCTGCTATTAATGCCCACCAGTGGCTTTTTTATTTCATTTATTTATCAGCTCCAGAATTTGATTTTTTAAAATTATTTCAATCTGTTAAATGTCTCCTTATAAATTTTTCTTAATTGGTCCTCTGTTTTCTTGAAGTTTCTTGAGTTTTTTTTAAACCAGATATTTTAAATTCTTTGTCTGCCAAATCATGCATATGAATGTCTTTTGGGTTTATCTTTGGCAATATGTTTTGTCTATTTGATAAAGACATCTTTCCTTGGCTCTTCTTAGTTATTGTAACATATATCTTTGTCTCTTCATTGATGAATTAGGTATCTCTTTCTTTTTTTTTTTTTCCAATCTGGACTTGTTTGTGACTATTCTACTCCAGTAGGCTTGTTTAGACATTTTTAGCAGACTGCCTATGGTATTCCATTTCAGCATTAGAGGGCACCCTGAGCTCAGGTTAGATGCAGGTTTTTTGACAACTCTGCTGCTAGTGCAGTTTCCAACCTGGATGGACCCATGGGAGATTCATGGAGTACACTCAAGGCATGTGGGAGAGCCAGTCAGGCTCTTGAGTCCAGAGGATCTATGAACCCCTCCTCCAGCAGTAAACATTTCTAAACATTCTGTCTGCTAGCATGTCTCCTCTGGCAGGGATGGAGGGCCAGTGCCAAGTTCTGTGTGCTAGTTCGAGCCCTACTTCTCCTTCCTTCTAGCTGGTCTCAGGAGCATCCCATGGAGTATTCTCAGTGCTTGCTGTGAGCCCATGCAGTGAGACTCCCACAGAGGGACTCTGGTGGTGAGGAAGTCAAATATCTTTTTTTTTTTGCTTACTTTTTTTAGTATATACACTGAGTTCTGGGGGCTTTCTGCAGGTGGTACCATGAAAGCTTGGGAACAAAGTGTTGCAGTAACAGGGAACCTTTCCCCTTGTGGGATTCACAGTCTAACTTACCTTTTCTAGTTTTCTTAGTTCTTGTGAATGTATTTTTGTGGCATATAGTTATTTAGCTTGGTCGTTCTGTAGGGGATTTATCACTGGAGATTTCTACCCGACCTCTTCTCTTACAGTTCTAGCCTTTAAGGAAAAATGTTTGAACAGTTATTAGAGCAAGTCACATCACCGAGAAAAAATAGCCCAATACACCCTCTGCCTCTTGTATACTACAAAAAATGAACTTTACTATGTATAAATTTTAAAATAAAAGGGCAAATGTAAAGAAGTCCATGAATGTGATGGTCCTAACTCCCTCCCCTCCCCAAAAGGTATTGTCAACATGTTTTAGGTTAAGGATTCTCAACGGGTTTCTGCCCCCGCCCTGTTGACAGGCTGAACTCTGTTCATTGTGGTCAATAGTGGGGAAAATGTAAACAATGAGAAGTTTTTTATATTGTTTTAAAAGACTTCTCTTTCTTTTGTCCTTTTTCTCTTCCCTGATCCTAGTAAGCTCCTGTGAGTAAAAATTACCCATTAGGAATTTCAGGGGTAGTGTGCTGAACTGAACACAGCAAAGGGACAGGAGGATGGTTAGTAAATCCAGATGATCTGGGTTTCAGAGGAGCAGCAAGGGATATCCAATATTTAGAGTTTGACCTGTTCTTTTCATTTAATCCTTGTAACAGACAAAGCAAAGTAAGTATTTTTAATCCGCATTTTGCAGATTTAGAAACCTTAAAATGTAGGATGATTAAATACTTTCCTAAGGTCATCCAGCTGCTAAGTGCCAGACTTGACCCTAAACTCCCTGACTGTTTGCCACTGCATCTTTATCTCCATGGCACCAAGGTCACCCTTAGGAACCATCTCCCCTTAGAATTTTTTATCAAAATACCACAAAAGAACATTTTATTCATTCCTAGAATTCCTGTATTGAGTTCCCAAGGAAAAATTTATGCTCAAAATAATCTATAAAAGCTTTTATTAATGCAGTCTATGAAAAAGAAAGAAAAAGAAATAGATTTCAGTGAGGTGATGAGTGGATTTTGAAAGAATAGAAAAAAGGAAAAGACTTTATGTATAACCGCTCTCCCTTGGTCTGTCTTTTGTTTATTGACTGGATTTTTCTAATGGTTTTCATTCTCAGAGAAAATCAAAGTTCCTATACTCAAAAAGAGGTGGGAGGTGCTACCTCTGGATTTGACCCCTGCTGAAGACGAATGTGCCAGTGGTGCTGCCTGGGAAGGAACTTCTAGATTCCCACCTCACAAGGAGACACAGTCCTGTCCTAACCCTTCAGAAGGTGACTTGCAGTTAGAAAAGTCAGTATCTGCAAACACTCCCACTGCCCCTCTCTCTCCTCACAAAAATCTGCCCGTGGATGTGCAGCAGCCAAAGAAGGAGAAGAAATGTGTGAAGCTTGCTCAAGCCTTAAGTGAAAAAAGTGAGAACATGCCTGGCTCTCTCAGGTCAGTGTCCTCTTTTCATGTCAGCCAGCAGCCCTCCCTTTCTCTCCCTTCTCGCTGCATGAGCTATGCTCTTTGTCTCTTTATCTGTCTTCTCAATATTGCATGCAGTCTAATCCCCTAGTTTCATCTGCCTGCCTTCAACTTCTCTAAAACTTTGAGAAAGACAAAAATGATTGCAAGGGGAAAGGACTCCTGAAGAAGGGAGTCATTAGAAAGCCACACATCTCTCTTGTTGGTTTGAATAAATGTGCTATTACTTTTCTCCTGGTAAAGGAGTAGCCATGAAGGAACAATCAACTTACCTTCTCAAAGGTTTTACAGTAGTCTGAAGACAGTTTAGTTAAGAAAATGTAGGTGAAGTTTTCTATGGCTTTTGATGATGTTTATACCAGTCCTTCAGACATTACTTTTAATTATTTTGACATTTTTAAATATCCAAGGTAATTTGTTTCCATTTTTTCTAAAACATCAAAGCCTCCAATTTCTGCATAATTGAATTTGTGACTTAAAAGAGAAAGTGTCAGATATGTGTATCTGAAGGACCAGTTGAAGGGCCTTGTCCTTTAAAAGAAATAGAAGTGAGAAGGTAAGAGCAAGTGAACAGAGGGAAGAGGATGTAACTGGCTGCAGCTGGAGTACTGGGCATGCACAGCAGGATCTGGGTAGGATAAACAGAAGTGAGTGAGGGAAATGGAGGGGAAATCAAGATGAAGGTTGTGTAATGCAATGGCAGGTATATTAAAAATAAATATTTTTAGACATGTAAAATTCAAACTTGTTTCTGTGAAAGTAGCCAGGTTGGGTTGTCTCCAATGAAGTGAGGTTTTTAAGGTGCTACTAGGGCTACTTTGTTATTAGAAAGAAGGGAACAGAGTCAGGCATTTTCTGTGTGCATTTGATCGAAAAAGTAAAACAGTCCATCATATGTAAAAGAACTTCCTTGTATGTTTTATCTGATTTTTCTTTAAATTTTCAGTGCTTCTAAATGTACTCAACAATGATAAAACTCAAGATGCTGTTGTTATTGTAAGGAAAACTAATTAATTATTTCCTTCCTTGAGTTTTTTTATAATGTTGTAAGTCACATAAAATAAGAGCTTGATATTCTTGAGGAAATGAAAAATGGATGCTACCTGACAGTACCCATAGTGCTAACTGTTCTGCAGGCCGTGCATGTGTGTGTGTTGCTCACTGTGGGAGTGTGCATATGGCCAGTGCGGGTTTGCGTGGCTCACGGTGTGGGTGTGTGTGTGGCCTGTATGGTCTTCCAGAGGTGGATTTCCAGAACCGATCAGTGCATATCTTGCCAGCTATGTTGCCTTCATTTCTTCTTCTGCTTTTTTGTGCTTGAAAAAAATATTGCTTCAATGTATCTAATTAAATTGTTTGACTCAAATTGCATATTGGAAACTATTTGCCTTGCTAGTTAAACAAAAACAAATAAAATACCACAAAACACTTTATTTTTATTTATTTATTTTTTTTGCATGTATGTGAGTCCATCTGCTCACTGCAGACATTTCCAACCTTGTGTCTTGCATGCTTAACTTAGATACACAATCTGAAGATGATTTTATAACAAGTGGCTTTTATTTGAAACTTCACTGTTGCATGCTTTATAAATTTAATTGATGCGCTTCTTTAAAGTGTTCGCAGGCCTATTTTATTATCTCCCCACTGTTTATATTTTCCTTTAACTATTCTCCTAGTTGAAACTCAGTTTGAGTGTGTTTTCATTGTCTGAGACAGACATCTGTGCAGCCAGGATCCCATGGTGTTTTCATCTTGTGCATGGGCCTCTTGTGTGTCATGTTATCTTTAAAATACTGCTCCAGCATTTCAATTTTTGTGTTATGTGTACTTATCATGATAGATATCTCATCAGATTTAATTCTTTAATCTAGGCCTTAACAGGCCTTTTTTATCAACCTTAACATATTTACTAGACATTTAAAAATCAAGTCTATTGATAAGAATAATTCATTTCAAGAGTCATTTAGTATTTTAATGGTACTGGAGTCGACTAATATTTTTCTTATTAAAAAAAAATAGCACCATTCCTCCTTAGAGACTCAATATATTACGGGTTTGTTTCTCTATTTTTTTTCCTTAACTACATTTGAATTTAGAGTGGATGCTTTAATGCCTGTAGGTTAGCCGCTGAGTCAATGCTTCAAACAGATGTTAATGAAAGGAAAGAACCTGCAAGCAAATTGGAAAAAGAACCTTGTAAGAAATCACACCCTATTGTATACGTGTCCTCCAAATCCACTCCGGAGACCCAGTGTCCTCAGCAGTAAGGACTTCTCTCTTATCAGAGGGAAGTACTACTTGCCCTGAGGTTACTGAGGAGTTTAGTTAAGAGCCAGAGTGGTACCAGAGTTCCAAATACTCATGTCTCCTCATTGTATCAAGAGCCGGCATTTCCATGCTTCTCAACCAGGCTTTCAATTTTGATTGTGATCCTAAGGAGAGTTTCTTAAGTGATGACCCTTCATGGATCTTCTGTGATTCACACTGAATAAACTGTTAACGGAAGGAAGACTATACTTAACTTAAATCTACATGCAGTATAGTGTCTGGATTTTTTTCAAGTGAAGTGAATATTTTAACCTACCTTCAGAGCCATATATTCAGAGAATGAACTAATATACTATTATATTTTTGTATGTAATCTTTTTATGAACTTAGTTTTTCGTTGTATTGTAAAAATAGGAAATTTGATTTGAAAATATATATTGTTATAGATTTTGTCAGTGTTTAAAGCACCTATATGTATCTTTATTTATGTTCACTTTATGACTGAAGCATATGAGACAAATAATTTTAAAATATGAAATAAAATTGCAACAATTTCTCCTCTTTGTGTTTTCTTATTCTGTGTGGATAACAGGATATTATCAAAAAAGAATAAAGGTGTGGTCAAAAAAAGAAACTTCAGGGATTCTCAATTCCTTGATACCTATGATCTTACATATAAATATATGTATGTTATATATAACTTTATATTTTGTGAATATATACCTATATGTTAAGATTTAATGCTAAGCTTTCTAAATGAATATAGATTGGTTCATAGCAATTTCATGTATATTTTCTATAGGTGGGTGAATTAGGGTTCTTCCATGTACATATACCTACATATTTTCACATTCATTCATATTCACAAGCATTTCTGAATCCAATGTACTGAATTAGAAATGTTTCATTTAGTAAATTAAGTATGAATAGAAATCTAGGAGCAACACACAAAGAGTTTGGGAAATGTTTTTTACAAAGAGACTTGCACAAATATTTAAAGAAATTAAGCAGCCAATTGAAGGTTGAAGAACTGGGTCAACAAGGTAATCTCATACATTGAGGCTCTGCCTTTATCCCTAGAAACTGAGGCAATTCTGTTGATCTTGAATCTTCTAGGAATATATTGAAAAATCACTGCTGTAGATGATGGGAAACAAATAATGGATATAAACAAAATAGTGTCCTCACTCAATTTATTTTAGTAAAAGATTTGTGAAGTCATAATGGAAAATGGATTTAGAAAAAGCTAAGAATGGAGGCCAGAAATGGCAAGGTTTTTCATTGGATAGTACAGTTAAATACACAATGAGACTGAGGCAGTAGGTCAGTAATATAAAATGAGAGTTGGATTCGAGATACAGTTTAAAAGGAACAGAATGGTCAATAAGTGTTGAAAATGAGATGTGGGACTCAGATATTAGTGGATAAATGGTGGTGGTAATAGAATGTAGGAGTTGAGGGATTCAGTTCTAGTGGACACTTTTACTCAAGTACATGCAGGGAGCTGGGCAAAATGGCGCACACCTATAATCCCAGCTGCTCAGGAAGCTAAGACAGAAGGATTATAAGACACCATCTCAAAAATTAAAGGAGCTTGGGATGTACCTCAGTGGTAGAGCACCCATAGTGTGTATGATTTGCAAAAGTAAGTTTTTTTATTGAAACAATTTTGAAAGGAAAATGTGAACTAACATATAGCCTTGTTCTAACAGGCACATTTCTCCCTCATCATTACTCCAAAAAGTAGCCTTGGTTTATTCACTATTAGACAGAACGTGGAGTACAGATGGCAAAACTATTTTTTCTCCTTGAGAAAGGTGTTAGTAGAAGGGAATAATGTTTGATTTGCTAGATATTTTATGTTCTGCTTCTCTTAGCATAATAATAAGATTGTAGCATTCTAGGATATCTGAACCCAAATCTCAACTTCTCAGCATAAAGTTAGACTTGGGCAACTTTGTCTCTGGGAACAGTTGCTTTGGGTATTGCTTTTTTTTTTAAATAGTTGTAAGATTTTTTTTAATAGTTGCATTACATTTATTTTATTTGTTTATGTGGTGCTGAGGATCAAACCCAGCACCTCCTCACGTGCTAGGCAAGCATTCTACCACTGAACTATAACCAGAGCTCCTGTGTATTGCTTGTTTAATATTTTATTTTTTATAATTATTTATAATATGTAGATCCATAATCTACAAAATAAAATATATTTATAAGAAAGGTTGCTTTTATCCTTGTGTATGACTTACTTTTTCTCCCCTAACTTTTATGTAGACAAAATAGGTAGATAAACTTTTCACCTCCTTTCTTAGATTAAAAATAGAATACTGAGAGATGTCAGAGAAAAATGGTGTACAGGGAGCTTCAATGGACCACCCGTTCCTCTACAAAATTAGCCAATTAACTAAGGAATTGTAGAAAGCATAATGTGACTGCAGGAACTCTGGAGATTGATCAAGAATGTATAGCAGTGAGGGAACAGTCAAGAAAAAAATCAGCCTGAGTGTCGGCATTGAAGGAGATCTCTGATGATCACTAGCAATTACACAGCACATGCTTAAACCACCAGTGGGGTCAAAGAATCACAAAGAAAATACTTTTAAAGATGAATTTTAAATACTTAAGATGAATGAAAGTGAAAATGTAATAGAACTTAGAAGGAGATGTAGCAAAGTCAGAAGGACTCAGCAGGAAATTTATGTCTGTAAATTCCTGTGTTTAAAAAGGATCTCAGGCCAATAACTCAACTTTAAGGAATTAGAAAAAAGAAGATTAAATCCAAAGCTAGGAGGAAAGAAAAAATCAGAGAGACAATACAAAAATAATAAGATGTATGTATGGAAACAAAACGTTCATTCTTTGAAAAAAAATCAATAAAATTGGCAGACTCAATTAGACAAACCAATAGAAAAGAAGAAAAGACTCTAATTGATGAAATTAGAAATGAAATTGAGGCAATACTAACCATTTTATAGACATAAAAATCATAAAAAAATACTGTAAACAGTTATTAATTAGATATATCAATGAAGTTGTCAAATTCCTAGAAAAAAAAACTACCAAAATCTAAGAAGAAAAAAAATTATAATGTGGCATAACAAAAAAGAGATTGTAACAGTCAATAGTTTAAATAATAATTTTAAAAATAAATAATATTTTTTAAAAAACTTTCAGAATAAGATTCTGGGACCTACTGGCTTCACGAGCAAACTCTATTAAATGTTTTCCAAACCTTGCCAAAAAAGTAGAAGATCATTTCCTGACTCATTCTTTTAGGAGAGTATTAGCCTTATACCAAAACCAAAAAAAACTTTAGAAGAAAACTATAGACCAATATCAATGATGACTGTGGCTGCAGAACTCTGTAAGGTAAAGGAATAGATACCATGGCTGTCAGGGCTTGCATCTGAATTGCCCCCCAAAGGCTCATGGGTTGAAGACTGTCCCCAGTGCAGATGTGGGACTTTGGGGAAGTAATTGGATCGGGAGAATCCTGACCTTTTTTATAGGTTAATCCATAAATCCATAGCTGAATGGGTTATTGGACAGTGGTGGGACCTAGTTGGAGGGAGTGGGTCCTTGGCAGTGTGCCCTTGAGGGCTGTATCTTGTCCAGGGCCTCTTCCTCCCTCTGTGTTTCCCAGCTGCCATGAGGTGAGCAGCTTTGCTGTGTCATACCTTTCTGCCATGAAACTCTACCTCACCACAGGCCCAGAACAATGTAGCTAGCTGACCATGGACTAAAACATCTGAAACTGAGCCAAAGTGACACTCTTCCCCCAAGTTCTATTTTGTCAGAGCAATGAAAATCTGACTAACACAATGACCAAGTAGGATTTGTTCCAGGAATTCAGATTGGATTAAAGTGAAAATCAATGTAATATAAATTGAAAGCTACCCCATGTTTAGGAATTGAAAAGCTCAATATTGTTAAGATGGCAGTACTCACTGTCTTAGTCAGTTTGGGCTACTGAATCCTAGGTGGTTCAAGCAACATTTTTCACACTTCTGAATGCTTGGAAGTTCAAGACAAAGATACTAATAGATGCAATGTAATGAGGCCCCACTTTCTGGTGTGCAGAGCAATCATTGTATATTCTCATATGGTGAAGAACAGAGAAAGTAAGTGCATGTCTCTTTATAAGGTCACTAGTCCCATTCATGAGGACTCTACCCTCATGACCTGATTACCTCTTGAAGCACCCCCCGCCCCGTACCATGGCAGTAGGGGTTAGCATTTCAACATAGGACTGGGGAGAGGGCACATTTGGTCCATAAGATGACCCAAGTGATCTGCAGAATCAATGCAATTCCTATCAAAATCCCAATGGCCATTTTTTTTGCAGAAAAGCTAATTCTAAAATTTAAGTGGAATTGAATGGCATCCCAATAGCTAAATTCAACTTTAAAAAGAAGAAAGTTGGAGGTCTTTCACAAATTTCCATTTCAAAACTCACTGTAGAATTGCAGGAAACAAGATACATGCTGCAATGTAGATGAACCTTGAGAACTGGCACAAAAGACATTTGTTTTATAATTCCATTTGTGTGACATATCTAGATAGGCTCATCCATAGACAGAAGAGCTTCCTGGTTGGCAGAGACAGAGAGGAGAAGGGAAAAGGGAAAAACTGCTTGATGGACACAATTTCAATTTGAAATGAAGAAAATGTTTTAACTAGATGGTGGTGATGGTTTTGCAACATTGAATGTACTTAATTCCACTGAACTGGACACCTTAAAACAGTTAAAATGATGACTTTTATGCTATGTCACAGAAAAATTTCTAAAATCTTGTAGAAAGCAGCTTTCAGAATGTATAATGTGCAAAAAGAAATGCCT